>NC_088413.1:2213190-2246786 GCF_034236695.1 Oncorhynchus nerka | reverse complement strand
CCCTGAGGAGGAGGGGGTCCTGGTCAGTCATATCAACCCTGAGGAGGGGAGGGGGTCCTGGTCAGTCATATCAACCCTGAGGAGGGGAGGGGGTCCTGGTCAGTCATATCAACCCTGAGGAGGGGAGGGGGTCCTGGTCAGTCATATCAACCCTGAGGAGGGGAGGGGGTCCTGGTCAGTCATATCAACCCTGAGGAGGGGAGGGGGTCCTGGTCAGTCATATCAGCCCTGAGGAGGAGGGGGGTCCTGGTCAGTCATATCAACCCTGAGGAGGGGAGGGGGTCCTGGTCAGTCATATCAACCCTGAGGAGGGGAGGGGGTCCTGGTCAGTCATATCAGCCTGAGGAGGGGAGGGGGTCCTGGTCAGTCATATCAACCCTGAGGAGGGGAGGGGGTCCTGGTCAGTCATATCAACCCTGAGGAGGGAGAGGGGTCCTGGTCAGTCATATCAACCCTGAGGAGGGGAGGGGGTCCTGGTCAGTCATATCAACCCTGAGGAGGGGAGGGGGTCCTGGTCAGTCATATCAGCCCTGAGGAGGAGGGGGTCCTGGTCAGTCATATCCAACCCTGAGGAGGGAGGGGGTCCTGGTCAGTCATATCAACCCTGAGGAGGGGAGGGGGTCCTGGTCAGTCATATCAACCCTGAGGAGGGGAAGGGGGTCCTGGTCAGTCATATCAACCCTGAGGAGGGGAGGGGGTCCTGGTCAGTCATATCAACCCTGAGGAGGGAGGGGGTCCTGGTCAGTCATATCAACCCTGAGGGGAGGGGGTCCTGGTCAGTCATATCAACCCTGGAGGAGGGGAAGGGGGTCCTGGTCATATCAACCCTGAGGAGGGAGGGGGTCCTGGTCAGTCATATCAACAACCTGAGGAGAGAAGGGGGTCCTGGTCAGTCATATCAACCCTGAGGGGGTCCTGGTCAGTCATATCAACCCTGGGAGGGGTGGTCAAGGGAGTCCTGGTCAGTCATATCAACCCCCTGAGGAGGGAAGGGGGTCCTGGGTCAGTCATATCAACCTGAGGAGGGGAAGGGGTCCTGGTCAGTCATATCAACCCTGAGGAGGGGAGTCATATCAGGGGGGTCCTGGTCAGTCATATCAAAACTGAGGAGGGGAAGGGGGTCCTGGTCAGTCATATCAACCCTGGGGAGGGGGGTCCTGGTCCAGTCATATCAACCCTGAGGAGGGGAGGGGGTCCTGGTCAGTCATATCAACCTGAGGGGGTCCTGGTCTAGTCGTCACATCAACCCTGAGGAGGGGAAGGGGTCCTGGTCAGTCATATCAACCTGAGGGGGAGGGGGTCCTGGTCAGTCATATCAACCCTGAGGAGGGGGGGTCCCTGGTGGTCGATCCATATCAGCCTGGGGGTCCTGGTCAGTCATATCAACCCTGAGGAGGGGATGGGGGTCCTGGTCAGTCATATCAACCCCTGAGGAGGGAGGGGGGTCCTGGTCAGTCATATCAACCCTGAGGAGGGGAGGGGTCCTGGTCAGTCATATCAACCTGAGGAGGGGAGGGGTCCTGGTCAGTCATATCAACCCTGGAGAGGGGGTCCTGGTCAGTCATATCAAACCTGAGGAGGGAGGGGGTCCTGGTCAGTCATATCAACCCTGAGGAGGGGAGGGGGTCCTGGTCAGTCATACCAACCCTGAGGAGGGGAGGGGGTCCTGGTCAGTCATATCAACCCTGAGGAAGGAAGGGGTCCTGGTCAGTCATATCAACCCCTGAGGAGGGGGAAGGGGGTCCCTGGTCAGTCATATCAACCCTGAGGAGAGGAAGGGGGTCCTGGTCAGTCATATCAACCCTGAGGAGGGGGTCCTGGTCAGTCATATCAACCCTGAGGAGGGGGTCCTGGTCAGTCATATCAACCCTGAGGAGGAAGGGGTCCTGGTCAGTCATATCAACCCCTGGAGGAGGGGAGGGGGTCCTGGTCAGTCATATCAACCCTGAGGAGGGGGAGGGGGTCTGGTCAGCTCATATCAACCTCCTGTCAGAGGAGGGGTGGGGGGTCCTGGTCGGTCATATCAACCCTGAGGAGGGGAAGGGGGTCCTGGTCAGTCATCAACCCCTGAGGAGGGGAAGGGGTCCTGGTCAGTCATATCAACCCTGAGGAGGGGAGGGGGTCCTGGTCAGTCATATCAACCTGAGGAGGGAAGGGGGTCCTGATCAGTCATATCAACCCTGAGGAGGGAAGGGGGTCCTGGTCAGTCATATCAACCTGAGGGAGGGGAAGGGGGTCCTGGTCCCAGTCATATCAACCCTGAGGAGGGGAGGGGGTCCTGGTCAGTCCTCCAACCCTGAGGAGGGGGGTCCTGGTCCATAGTCCCCTGAGGAGTGGAAGGGGGTCCTGGTCAGTCATATCCCCTGAGGAGGAAGGGGGTCCTGGTCAGTCATATCAACCCTGAGGGGAGGGGGGGTCCTGGTCAGTCATATCAACCCTGAGGAGGGGAAGGGTCCTGTCAGTCATATCAACCCTGAGGAGGGGGTCCTGGTCAGTCATATCAACCCTGAGGAGGGGAGGGGGTCCTGGTCAGTCATATCAACCCTGGAGGAGGGGGAGGGGGTCCTGGTCCAGTCATACCAACCATGAGGAGGGGAGGGGGTCTGGTCAGTCATATCAACCCTGAGGAGGGGAAGGGGTCCTGGGTCAGTCATATCAACCCCTGAGGAGGGGAGGGGGTCCTGGTCAGTCATATCAACCCTGAGGAGGGGAGGGGGTACTGGTCAGTCATATCAACCCTGAGGAGGGGAAGGGGGTCCTGTCAGTATCAACCCTGGAGGAGGGGAAGGGGGTCCTGGTCAGTCATATCAACCCTGGGAGGAGGGGAGGGGGAGGTCCTGGTCAGTCATATCAACCCTGAGGAGGGGAGGGGGGTCCTGGCTCAGTCATATCAACCCTGAGGAGGGGGGGTCCTGGTCAGTCATGTCAACCCTGAGGAGGGAAGGGGGTCCTGGTCAGTCATATCAACCCTGAGGAGGGGGTCCTGTCAGTCATATCAACCCCTGAGGAGAGGAAGGGGGTCCCTGGTCAGTCATATCAAACCCCTGAGAGAGAGTGAGTGGGAGGGGGTCCTGGTCAGTCATATCAACCCTGAGGAGGGGAAGGGGTACTGGTCAGTCATATCAACCCCTGAGGAGGGGAGGGGGTCCTGGTCAGTCATATCAACTCCTGAGGAGGGGAGGGGGTCCTGGTCAGTCATATCAACCCTGAGGAGGGGAGGGGGTCCTGTCAGTCATATCAACCCTGAGGAGGGGGTCCTGGTCAGTCATATCAACCCTGAGGAGGGGGAGGGGGTCCTGGTCAGTCATATCAACCCCTGAGGAGGGGAAGGGGGTCCTGGTCAGTCATATCAACCCTGAGGAGGGGAGGGGGTCCTGGTCAGTCATATCAACCCTGAGGAGGGGAGGGGGTCCTGGTCAGATATCAACCCCGGGAGGGGAGGGGGTCCTGGTCAGTCATATCCCACCTGAGGGGAGGGAAGGGGGTCCTGGTCAGTCATATCAACCCTGAGGAGGGGAGGGGTCCTGGTCAGTCATATCAACCCTGGAGGAGGGGAGGGGGTCCTGGTCAGTTATATCAACCCTGAGGAGGGGGTCCTGGTCAGTCATATCAACCCTGAGGAGGGGAGGGGGGTCCTGGTCAGTCATATCAACCCTGAGGAGGGGAGGGAGGTCCTGGTCAGTCATATCAACCCTGAGGGAGGGGAGGGGGTCCTGGTCAGTCATATCAGCCCTGAGGAGGGGAGGGGTCCTGGTCAGTCATATCAGCCCTGAGGAGGGGAGGGGGTCCTGGTCAGTCATATCGTGTGTGTGTGTGTGTGTTGTGTTTTAACGGTGTGTGTGTCCGTCCTACAGACCCTGTCGTTTGCCCTGAGCGGAGAGGAGGGGCTACTGTAGTTCTGGCCAACGACCCTGACGCTGACACCGCCTGGCCGTTGCTGAGCAACAGAAAGGGTAGGAGGCCTGTAGGGATCATGGGTAATGTGTTGGGGGGGCGTTGCTGAGGAACAGAAGGGGCCTGTAGGGATCATGGGTAATGTGTTGGGGCGTTGCTGAGCAACAGAAGGGCCTGTAGGGATTATGGTAATGTGTTGGGCGTTGCTGAGCAACAGAAGGGCCTGTAGGGATTATGGGTAATGTGTTGGGGGCGTTGCTGAGGAACAGGAGGCCTGTAGGGATCATGGGTAATGTGTTGGGCGTTGCTGAGCAACAGAAGGGGCCTGTAGGGATCATGGGTAATGTGTTGGGGCGTTACTGAGGAACAGAAGGGGCCTGTAGGGATCATGGGTAATGTGTTGGGGCGTTGCTGAGCAACAGAAGGGGGAGGAGGCCTGTAGGGATCATGGGTAATGTGTTGGGCGTTGCTGAGCAACAGAAGGCCTGTAGGGATCATGGGTAATGTATTGGGGGTGTTGCTGAGGAACAGAAGGGGCCTGTAGGGATCATGGGTAATGTGTTGGGGGCGTTGCTGAGCAGCAGAAGGGCGCCTGTAGGATCCTAATGTATTGGGGGGCGTTGCAGCAACAGAAGGGGCCTGTAGGGATCATGGGTAATGTATTGGGAGGCGTTGCTGAGGAACAGAAGGGGGAGGAGGCCTGTAGGATCATGGGTAATGTATTGGGGGCGTTGCTGAGGAACAGAAGGGGCCTGTAGGGATCATGGGTAATGTATTGGGGGCGTTGCTGAGCAAACAGAAGGGGCCTGTAGGGATCATAGTAATGTGTTGGGGGCGTTGCTGAGCAACAGAAGGGGGGAAGAGGCCTGTAGGGATCATGGGTAATGTGTTGGGGGGGCGTTGCTGAGCAACAGAAGGGGCCTGTAGGGGATTATGGGTAATGTGTTAGGGCGTTGCTGAGCAACAGAAGGGGAGGAGGCCTGTAGGGATCATGGGTAATGTGTTGGGGCGTTGCTGAGCAACAGAAGGGGCCTGTAGGGATCATGGGTAATGTGTTGGGGCGTTGCTGAGCAACAGAAGGGGAGAGAGGCCTGTAGGGATCATGGGTAATGTGTTAGGGCGTTGCTGAGCAACAGAAGGGAGGAGGCCTGTAGGGATCATGGGTAATGTGTTGGGGGCGTTGCTGAGGAACAGAAGGGGCCCGTAGGGATTATGGGTAATGTGTTGGGGGGGGTTGATGAGTGTATAAGGTGTCTCTCTCTCTCTCTGTGTGTGTGTGTGTGTGTGTGTGTGTGTGTGTGTGTGTGTGTGTGTGTGTAGTGGTCAGTGGCGTGTGTTCAGTGGTAATGAGTTGGGGGCGTTGCTGGGTTGGTGGGTGTATCAGTGTTGGAAACAGACCAACCCGGACCAGTCTACCGTGAAGTCGGTCTACATGTTGGCCTCCACCGTCTCCTCTAAGATTCTACGAGCCATCGCTCTCAAGGAGGGCTTCCACTTCGAGGTAAAACACACACACACACACACACACACACACACTTTTAATTTACCATCACACACTTATTCTCAGCGCTCTAGCTCGCTCACGCATTCAATGAACAGACCTCATGTCAATATTCTAAGGTCCTTTTGTGAATGAATGGAATGAAAGTTTGAATGATGTAGGGGGGGGGATGAGGGCACTTCCTGACTATGACATCACATCCTGTGTGGACAGGAAACTCTGACTGGGTTCAAGTGGATGGGCAACAGAGCCAGAGAGCTGCTGGACCAGAACAAGATTGTACTGTTCGCCTTCGAGGAGGCTATAGGTACACACACACACACACACACACACACACACTATAGTACACTACACTATAGTACACTACACACACACTACACACACTACACTATAGTACACTACACACACACCAGATTACACACACACTACACTATAGTACACTACACACACACTACACACACTACACTATAGTACACTACACACACACTACACTATAGTACACTACACACACACCAGATTACACACACACTACACTATAGTACACTACACACACACTACACTATAGTACACTACACACACACTACACACACTACACACACACTACACTATAGTACACTACACACACACTACACACACTACACTATAGTACACTACACACACACTACACTATAGTACACTACACACACACTACACACACTACACTATAGTACACTACACACACACTACACTATAGTACACTACACACACACACACTACACACACACTACACTATAGTACACTACACACACACTACACACACACTACACTATAGTACACTACACACACACTACACACACTACACACACACTACACTATAGTACACTACACACACACACACTATAGTACACTACACACACACTACACTATAGTACACTACACACACACTACACTATAGTACACTACACACACTACACACACACTACACTATAGTACACTACACACACACTACACACACACACTACACACACACTACACTATAGTACACTACACACACACTACACTATAGTACACTACACACACACACTACACACACACTACACTATAGTACACTACACACACACTACACTATAGTACACTACACACACACTACACTATAGTACACTACACACACTACACACACACTAAACTATAGTACACTACACACACTACACACACACACTACACTATAGTACACTACACACACACTACACTATAGTACACTACACACACTACACACACACTACACTATAGTACACTACACACACACACTACACTATAGTACACTACACACACACTACACTATAGTACACTACACACACTACACACACACACACACACACACTAGCACACTACACACTACACACACACACACACACACTATAGTACACTACACACACACTACACATAGTACACTACACACACACTACACACACACACACACTACACACACTACACACACACTACACTATAGTACACTACACACACACTACACTATAGTACACTACACACACTACACACACACACTACACTATAGTACACTACACACACTACACACTACACTATAGTACACTACACACACACTACACTATAGTACACTACACACACTACACACACACTACACTATAGTACACTACACCACACTGCACAATACACACACTACACACACACACACACACACACACACACACTGGACACACTACACTATAGTACACTACACACACTACACACACACACTACACTATAGTACACTACACACACACTACACTATAGTACACTACACACACACACTACACTATAGTACACTACACACACTACACACACACACACTACACTATAGTACACTACACACACACTACACTATAGTACACTACACACACTACACACACACACTACACTATAGTACACTACACTACACACACACACACACACTACACTATAGTACACTACACACACACTACACTATAGTACACTACACACACTACACACACACACTACACTATAGTACACTACACACACACTACACTTTAGTACACTACACTACACACACACACACACACTACACATAGCACACTACACACACTACACACCACTAGTACACACTACACACACACTACACTCATAGCACACTACACACACACACACACACACACACACACACACACTACACTATAGTACACTACACACACACACACTACACACACACACACACACACTATAGTACACTACACACACTACACACTACACTAGTACACTACACACACACACACACACACCACACCATAGTACACTACACACACTACACATAGTACACTACACACACACACTACACTCATAGCACACTACACACACACACTACACACACACACACACACTACACTATAGTACACTACACACACTACACACACACACACACTACACTATAGTACACTACACACACACACTACACTATAGTACACTACACACACACTACACTATAGTACACTACACTATAGTACACTACACACACTACACACACACTACACTATAGTACACTACACACACACTACACTACACAGTACACTACACACACACACTACACTATAGTACACTACACACACACTACACTATAGTACACTACACACACACTACACTATAGTACACTACACACACACACTACACTATAGTACACTACACACACACTACACTATAGTACACTACACACACTACACACACACACTACACTATAGTACACTACACTATAGTACACTACACACACTACACACACACACACACTACACTATAGTACACTACACACACACTACACTATAGTACACTACACACACACTACACACACTACACACACACTACACTATAGTACACTACACACACACACACACACACACTATAACTTAGCACACTACACACACTACACTATAGTACACTAGCACACACACTACACACACACACTACACCACTACACACACTACACACACACACACTACACACACACACACACACACACTACACTATAGTACACTACACACACTACACACACACACACACTACACTATAGTACACTACACATACACTACACTATAGTACACTACACACACACACTACACTATAGTACACTACACACACACACACACACACACTACACTATAGTACACTACACACACACACACACACACTACACTATAGTACACTACACACACACTACACTATAGTACACTACACACACACACACACACACACACTACACTATAGTACACTACACACACACACACACACACACACTACACTATAGTACACTACACACACTACACACACACACTACACTATAGTACACTACACACACACTACACTATAGTACACTACACACACACACACACACACACACACTACACTATAGTACACTACACACACAACACACACACACTACACACACACACACACACTACACTATAGTACACTACACACACTACACTATAGTACACTACACACACTACACACTACACACACACACACACACACTACACTATAGTACACTACACACACTACACACACACACACACTACACTATAGTACACTACACACACACTACACTATAGTACACTACACACACACACTACACTATAGTACACTACACTATAGTACACTACACACACTACACACACACACACACTACACTATAGTACACTACACACACACTACACTATAGTACACTACACACACACACTACACTATAGTACACTACACACACACTACACTATAGTACACTACACACACACTACACTATAGTACACTACACACACACACTACACTATAGTACACTACACACACACTACACTATAGTACACTACACACACTACACACACACACACACACTACACTATAGTACACTACACTCACTACACACACACACACACTACACTATAGTACATTGCCACACACACTACACTTATAGTACACTACACACACACACTACACTATAGTACACTACACTAGTACACTACACACACTACACACACACACACCACACTAGCACACCACACACACACTACACTATAGTACACTACACACACACCACACTACACTACACACACACTACACTAGCACACACACACACACACTGCACACACTACACTACACACACTACACTATAGTACACTACACACACTACACACTACACACACACACTACACACACACACACACACACACACACTACACTATAGTACACTACACACACTACACACACACACACACTACACTATAGTACACTACACACACACTACACCATAGCACACTACACACACACTACACCATAGCACACTACACCATAGCACACTGGCCACACACTACACACACACACTACACCATAGTACACTACACACACACACACTATAAATTTTCACACTACACACACACTACACTATAGTACACTATAACACTTTCACTATAGTACACTACACACACTACACTGTAGTACACACACACACACATAGTACACTACACACACTATAGTACACTACACACACACACACACACTACACACACACACACACACACTACACTATAGTACACTACACACACACACACACACACACACTATAGTACACTACACACACTACATAGCACACTACACACACACACTACACTATAGTACACTACACACACTACACTATAGTACACTACACACACTACACACACACACTACACTATAGTACACTACACACACACACTACACACACACACACACACTACACTATAGTACACTACACACACTACACACACACACACACTACACTATAGTACACTACACACACACTACACTATAGTACACTACACACACACACTACACTATAGTACACTACACATAGCACACTACACACACACTACACACACACACACACACAAGTACACTGCTACACACACACTACACTATAGTACACTACACACACACTACACTATAGTACACTACACACACACTACACTATAGTACACTACACACACACTACACTATAGTACACTACACACACAGCAGTACACTACACACACACTACACTAGTACAGTACACACACTGCACACACACACTACACTATAGTACACTACACTATAGTACACTACACACACTACACACACACACACACACACCACACTATAGCACACTACACTACACTATAGTACACTACACACACTACACTTTAGTGCACACACACACACACACACTACACTATAGTACACTACACACACACTACACTATAGTACACTACACACACTACACACACACTGCACTATAGCACACTACACACACACACACACACACACACACCACACTATAGCACACTACACACACACCACACTATAGTACACTACACACACACACACACACACTACACCTATATAGTACACTACACACACACTAATTTTCACACACACACTAGTACACTACACACACACACACTACACACACTACACTACTATAGTACACTACACACACTACACCATAGTACACACACACACTACACACACACTACACCATAGTACACCACACACACACACACACACACACACACACACTACACTATAGTACACACACACTACACACACACACTACACCATAGTACATCACACACACTACACTACACACACACACACACTACACTATAGCACTTACACTAGTACACTACACACACACACTACACACTATAGTACACTACACACACACTACACTATAGCACACACACACACACTACACTATAGTACACTACACACACACTACACAGTACACTACACACACACTACACCATAGCACACACACACACACACACCATAGTGCCACACACTACACACAGTGCACTGCACACACTACACACACACACTACACACACTACACTATAGTACACTACACACACACACACACACACACACACCATAGTGCACTACACACACACCACTCACACTACACACCACAATAATACACTCACACACACTACACTATATAGTACACCACACACACACACACACCAGTACACTACACACACTACACACACCACACACACACACACACACACTACACTATAGTACACACACACTACACACACACACTACACACACACACTACACACTATAGTACACTACACACACACCACACACACAGTACACTACACACACACACACACACACACACCACTACACTCAGTACACTACACACACACACACACACACACACTACACCATAGTACACTACACACACTACACACACACACTACACTATAGTACACTACACACACCACACCATAGCACACTACACACACACACACACACACACACACTACACTATAGTACACTACACACACACACACACACACACACTATAGTACACTTACACACACACACACACACACTACACTTATAGTACACTACACACACTACACTATAGTACACTACACACACACACACACACACACACACACTACACTATAGTACACTACACACACTACACACACACACTACACTATAGTACACTACACACACACACACACACACTACACTATAGTACACTACACACACTTTAGCACACCATAGTACACTACACACACACACACACACTACACCACTACACACACTACACACAAACACACACTACACTATAGTACACTACACACACTTATGTACACTACACACACACACTACACACACACACTACACACTATAGTACACTACACACACACACACTACACTATAGTACATTACACACACACACACTACACCATAGCACACTACACACACACACCACACCATAGTACACTGCGACACACACTACACTATAGTACACTACACACACACACTACACATAGTACACACACACACACACTACACTATTTACACTACACACACACTACACTATAGTACACTATACACACTACACACACACACACACACTACACCATAGCACACTACACACACTACACACACACACACACTGCACTATAGTACACTACACACACACACACACACACCAGTACAGTACACTACACACACTACACTATACTACACACACACTTAGTTTCCACACACTACACACACACACACACACACACCACACTATAGTACACTACACACACACACACACACATACACTATAGTACACTACACACACACACACACACTACACACACACACACACACACTACACTATAGTACACTACACACACTACACACACACTACACACACACACACACACACACACACACACACTACACTACACACACACACTCATACACACACACACTCACACTTACACACACACTACACTATAGTACACTACACTATAGTACACTACACACACTACACACACACACACTACACTATAGTACACTACACACACACTACACTATAGTACACTACACACACACACTACACTATAGTACACTACACACACACACTACACTATAGTACACTACACACACACTACACTATAGTACACTACACACACACTACACTATAGTACACTACACACACTATAGTACACTACACACACACTACACTATAGTACACTACACACACCACACACACACACACACTACACTATAGTACACTACACACACTACACACACACACTACACTATAGTACACTACACACACACTACACTATAGTACACTACACACACACTACACTATAGTACACTACACACACTACACACACACTACACTATAGTACACTACACACACTACACACACACTACACTATAGTACACTACACACACACTACACTATAGTACACTACACACACTACACACACACTACACTATAGTACACTACACACACACTACACTATAGTACACCACACACACTACACACACACACACACACACACACACACACACTTCCTGTGATGGTTTAGTGGGGTTTAAATGACTTCCTGTTTCCTCCACTAGACCAGCCAGACGATGGTTTAGTGGGGTTTAAATGACTTCCTGTGTCCTCCCACTAGACCAGCCAGACGATGGTTTAGTGGGCTTTTAATGGACTTCCTGTGTCCTTCACCACTAGACCAGCCAGACGATGGTTTAGTGGGGTTTAAATGACTTCCTGTTTCCTCCACTAGACCAGCCAGACGATGGTTTAGTGGGGTTTAAATGACTTCCTGTTTCCTCCACTAGACCAGCCAGACGATGGTTTAGTGGGGTTTAAATGACTTCCTGTGTCCTCCACTAGACCAGCCAGACGATGGTTTAGTGGGGTTTAAATGACCCTCGTTGTGTTGCAGGGTACATGTGTGGTTAAAGATGGGGTCAGTCCTCTCGCCCCTCGTTGTGTTGCAGGGTACATGTGTGGTTAAAGATGGGGTCAGTCCTCTCGCCCCTCGTTGTGTTGCAGGGTACATGTGTGGTTAAAGATGGGGTCAGTCCTCTCGCCCCTCAAGTTGTGTTGCAGGGTACATGTGGTTAAAGATGGGGGTCAGTCCTCTCGCCCTGGTTGTGTTGCAGGAGTACATGTGTGGTCTCGCCGTGCTGGATAAAGACGGGGCTCAGGTGCGGCAGCCATCGCTGGGAGATGACATCATACCTGGCCGCGAAGAACATCACGTTGTCACAACAACTCACTGCTGTCTACGAGGAGTGGGTCTCACACACACACACACACACACTTCACACACTGTCACAACAACACACACACACTGTCACAACAACACACACACACACACTGTCACAACAACACACACACACACACACTGTCACAACAACACACACACACTGTCACAACAACACACACACACACACTGTCACAACAACACACACACACTGTCACAACAACACACACACACACACACACTGTCACAAATAACACACACACTGTCACAACAACACACACACACACACTGTCACAAATAACACACACACACACTTCACACACTGTCACAACAACACACACACACACACTGTCACAACAACACACACACACTGTCACAACAACACACACACACACACTGTCACAACAACACACACACACACACACACTTCACACACTGTCACAACAACACACACACACACACACACTGTCACAACAACACACACACACACACTGTCACAACAACACACACACACACACACACTCTGACACACTGTCACAACACAACACACACACACACACTGTCACAACAACAAACACACACACACACACTGTCACAACAACAACACACACACACACACACACTGTCACAACAACACACACACACACTGTTACAACAACAACACACACACACACACACTGTCACAACAACAACACACACACACACACACTGTCACAACAACACACCTCACCAGATATTTATTTGACCGTTATGTTAGATATGTATGTATATGTATATTCCAGAGCCCAATGTGCTTTACACCCTCTCTCTCTCTCTCTCTCTGTCTCTCTCTCTCTCTCTGTCTCTCTCTGTCTCTGTCTCTCTGTCTCTCTCTGTCTCTCTCTCTCTCTGTCTCTCTGTCTCTGTCCTCTCTGTCTCTCTCTCTCTCTGTCTCTCTCTCTCTCTGTCTCTCTCTCTCTGTCTCTCTCTCTCTGTCTCTCTCTCTCTGTCTCTGTCTCTGTCTCTCTCTCTCTGTCTCTCTCTCTGTCTCTGTCTCTCTCTCTCTGTCTATGTCTCTCTGTCTCTCTCTCTCTCTGTCTCTCTCTCTCTCTCTCTCTGTCTCTCTCTCTCTGTCTCTCTCTCTCTCTCTTGTCTCTCTCTGTCTCTCTCTCTGTCTCTCTCTCTCTCTCTTGTCTCTCTCTGTCTCTCTCTCTCTGTCTCTCCCTCATCCCCCCCTTCTCTCCCCTCCTCTCTCTCTCTCTCTCTCTCTCTCTCTGTCTCTCCCTTTCCCCTCCCCTCTTCTCTCCCCTCTCTCTCTCTCTCTCTCTGTCTCTCCCTCACTCCCCCTCTTCTCTCTCCTCTCTCTCTCCCCTCTCCTCCCCCCCTCTCCCCTCTCCTCTCCCCCTCTCTCCCCTCTCCTCTCACTCCAGGTATGGGTACCACATCACTAAGAACTCCCCTACTTCATCTGTCATGACCAGGCAGTGATCCGGGCCATGTTTGACCGGCTGCGTCACTACGGTAACCAGGAGGATGTGTCGTACCCCAGGCAGTGTGGAGGCGTGGCCATCACCGCTGTACGAGACCTCACTACTGGATACGACAGCAGCCAGGCGGACAACAAGGCTGTGAGGAGATAAACACTCTACCTCTCTCTCTCTCTCTACCTCCCTCGCTCTCTCTACCTCCCCCTCTCTCTCTACCTCCCTCGCTCTCTCTCCACCTGCCTCGCTCTCTCTCTACCTGCCTCGCTCTCTCTCTGCCTCCCTCGCTCTCTCTCTACCTCCCTCGCTCTCTCTCTACCTCCCTCGCTCTCTCTGCCTCCCCTCTCTCTCTACCTCCCTCGCTCTCTCTACCTCCCCCTCTCTCTCTACCTCCTCGCTCTCTCTCTACCTCCGCTCGCTCTCTCTCCACCTGCCTCGCTCTCTCTACCTGCCTCGCTCTCTCTCTCTGCCTCCCTCGCTCTCTCTCTACCTCCTCGCTCTCTCTCTACCTCTCCTCGCTCTCTCTGCCTCCCTCTCTCTCTACCTCCCTGGCTCGCTCTCTACCTGCCTCGCTCTCTCTCTTGCCTCCTCGCTCTCTCCTCTACCTCCTCGCTCTCTCTCTACCTCCCTCCTCGCTCTCTCTGCCTCCCCTCGCTCTCTCTCTCTGCCTCCCTCGCTCTCTCTGCCTCCCTCGCTCTCTCTCTGCCTCCTCGCTCTCTCAACACCTCCCCTGGCTCTCTCTACCTCCCTCGCTCTCGCTCTCCTCCACCTCCCCTCCTCCCCCAGTAGTCCAGATGGTCTCCTTTTAATCTCTCCCCCCCAGGTCCCTCCTCCTCCCCCAGTAGTCAGATGGTCTCCTTTATTCTCTCCCCCCCAGGTCCTCCCCTCCTCCCCCAGTAGTCAGATGGTCTCCTTTATTCTCTCCCCCCCAGGTCCTCCCCTCCTCCACCAGTAGTCAGATGATCACATTTAGTTTCTCTAACGGGGGCGTGGCCACCATGAGGACCAGCGGAACGGAACCCAAGATCAAGTACTACACTGAGCTGTGTGCTGCCCTGCAACAGGTATAAACACACTATATACTACACTGAGCTGTGTGCAACAGGTATAAACACACTATATACTACACTGAGCTGTGTGTGGCCGCAACAGGTATAAACACACTATATACTACACTGAGCTGTGTGCTGCCCCCGCAACAGGTATAAACACACTATATACTACACTGAGCTGTGTGTTGCCCTGCAACAGGTATAAACACACTATATACTACACTGAGCTGTGTGCTGCCCCGCACACTATATACTACACTGAGCTGTGTGTTGCCCCCAGCAACCGTATAAACACACTATATACTACACTGAGCTGTGTGCTGCCCTGGCAACCGGTATAAACACACTATATACTACACTGAGCTGTGTGCTGCCCCGGCAACAGGTATAAACACACTATATACTACACTGAGCTGTGTTTGCAGCAGGTATAAACACACTATATACTACACTGAGCTGTGTGTTGCCCCCGGCAACAGGTATAAACACACTATATACTACACTGAGCTGTGTGTGCAACAGGTATAAACACACTATATACTACACTGAGCTGTGTGTTGCAACAGGTATAAACACACTATATACTACACTGAGCTGTGTGCTGCCCCCGGCAACCGGTATAAACACACTATATACTACACTGAGCTGTGTGTGCACTATACTACACTGAGCTGTGTGTTGCCCCTGGCAAACCGGTAAACACACTATATACTACACTGAGCTGTGTGTTGCAACAGGTATAAACACACTATATACTACACTGAGCTGTGTGTTGCCCCCGCAACAGGTAAACACACTATATACTACACTGAGCTGTGTGTTGCAACAGGTATAAAACACACTATATACTACACTGATGTGTGTTGCCCCTGGCAACCGGTATAAACACACTATATACTACACTGAGCTGTGTGTTGCCCTGGCAACAGGTATAAACACAGCTGTGTGTTGAAACAGGTATAAACTGATACAACAGGTATAAACACACTGAGCTGTGTGCTGCCCCGGCAACAGCTATAAAACACACACACAATACGTACACATACTCTATATGCACACACACAGCAGTGCTCTAGCAGATGTGAAACTTAACTCTTTCCATCTCTCCTTTCTCTCCTCCTCCCTCCATCTCCCCTCCCTGCCATCTCTCTCCTCCATCTCTCTCTCTTTCCTCCTCCCTCCATCTCCTCCATCTCTCTCTCCTCCTCCATCTCTCTAATCCTCTCTCCATCTCTCTCTCCTCCATCTCTCTCTCCTCTCTCCATCTCTCTCCTCCTCCCTCCATCTCTCTCCTCCTCCCTCCATCTCTCTTTTCCCTACATCTCCCCTCCCTCCATCTCTCTCCTCCTCCCTCCATCTCTTTCCTCCTCCCTCCATCTCTCTCCTCCTCCCTCCATCTCTTTCCTCCATCTCTCTCTCCTCCATCTCTCTCTTTTTCCTCCTCCCTCCCTCCATTTCTCTCCTCCTCCATCTCGCTCTCCTCCTCCCTCCATCTCTCCTCCTCCCTCCATCTCTTTCCTCCCATCTCTCTCTCCTCCATCTCTCTCCCTCCATCTCTCCTCCATTTCTCTTTCTCCTCTCTCTCCTCCCTCCATCTCTCCTCCCCATCTCATCTCTCTCCATCCATCTCTCTTTTTCCTCCTCCTCCCCATTTCTCTCCTCCTCCATCTCTCTCCTCCTCTCTCCATCTCTCTCCTCCTCCATCTCTCTCTCTTTCCTCCTCCCTCCATCTCTCTCTTTCCTCCATCTCTCTCCTCCCTCCCTCCATCTCTCCTCCTCCATCTCTCTCTCTCCATCTCTCTCCTCCCCTCCATCTCTCTCCTCCCTCCTCCATCTCTCTCCTCCCCTCCATCTCTCTCTTCTCCTCCATCTCTCATCCTCCCTCCATCCCCTTCTCTTCTCCTCCATCTCTCTCTTCTCCTCCATCTCTCTCTCCTCCATCTCTCTCTTCTCCATCCTCTCTTCTCCTCCATCTCTTCTCCTCCTCCATCTCTCTCCTCCATCCATCTCTCCCTCCTCCATCTCTCTCTTCTCCTCCATCTCCATCTCTCCTCCATCTCTCTCTCCTCCGCCATCTCTCTCCTCCTCCATCTCTCCTCCTCCATCTGTCTCTCCTCCCTCCTCTCTCTCTCCTCCCTCCATCTCTCCTCCTCCATCTCTCATCCTCCCTCCATCTCTCCTCCTCCATCTCTCTCTCCTCCCTCCTTCTCTCCTCCCTCCTTCTCTCCTCCCTCCTTCTCTCCTCCTCCATCTCTCTCCTCCATCTCTCCCTCCATCTCTCTCTCTCCATCTCTCTCCATCCATCTCTCTCCTCCTCCATCTCTCTCTCCTCCTCCTCCATCTCTCTCTCCTCCATCTCATCTCCTCCTCCATCTCTCTCTCCTCCCCTCCATCTCTCTCCTCCTCCATCTCTCCTCCTCCATCTCTCTCTCCTCCTCCCTCCATCTCTCTCTCTCCCTCCTCCTCCATCTCTCCCTCCTCCTCCATCTCTCCTCCTCCATCTCTCCTCCTCCATCTCTCTCTCCTCCTCCATCTCTCCTCCTCCTCCATCTCTCTCTCCCTCCTCCTCCATCTCTCCATCCTCCATCTCTCTCTCCTCCTCCATCCTCTCCTCCTCCCTCCATCTCTCTCCCTCCCTCCTCCATCTCTCTCTCCTCCTCCTCCATCTCTCTCTCCATCTCTCTCCTCCATCTCCATCTCTCCTCCTCCTCCATCTCTCTCTCCTCCTCCTCCATCTCTCTCTCCTCCTCCTCCATCTCTCTCTCCTCCTCCTCCATCTCTCTCTCCTCCTCCTCCATCTCTCTCTCCTCCTCCTCCATCTCTCTCCTCCTCCTCCATCTCTCTCTGTGTCTCAGTGATGTTGCAGGTTTACAGAAGGAGTTAGATGACCTGGTTAATGCCATCGTAGAGGACTTCTTCCAGCCCCAGAAGAATAACCTGCTGTCCAAGCCTGAGTAACACACATCAGTGGCTTGTCAAGACAAAGACCCGCGCTGGTTTGACTTCCTGATCAAGATTCCCTTTCACACACATTCTAGAACTCACACACATTGTAGAACTCACACACACACACACACATTCTAGAACTCACACACACACACACATTCTAGAACTCACACACATTCTAGAAGTCTTTAATGGGTTGTACCTGGAGCTCTAAGTCTTATCTACTAGCTGGAGTGCTGTGTATTTGACCAAACACACAGGGTTACTAACTGTCGTTCAGGGTTTTAACTCCAACCCTGTTTGATAAGGAGGAGGAGTAGTACTACCACTAGGCTCCCGAGTGACGCAGCGGGTCTGTCACTGCATCACTACAGACCCTGGTTCGATTCCAGGCTGTATCACAACCGACCGTGATTGGGAGGTCCCATAGGACGGCGCACAATTGGCCCGGCGTCGTCCGGGTTTGGCCGGTGGTAGGCCGTCATTGTAAATAAGAATTTGTTCTTAATTGACTTGCCTGGTTAAATAATTGTTTTTTTTTAAATACTGATACCACTGCCTCCTCCTCAATAACCAGCCTCCTCTGTAACCATTACTGCATAATGTTTCAAGAACAACAATAAAGATGTGATTTTTAAAAGGAAAAACCTGTTCATTTGGTCATTTAATTATACTTTTTGACTACAATCTGCCGAGAGAATAGATATTGTAAAATGTGTAATATGAAAAACAGTGATTTTAACTACATCATGTCATTCCTGTGTAAATTCCAAGCCTGTGTTCTAGTCCTGTCAGATTACGGGTGCGTTCCAGGCTGACTACTAATGGAGGCTGTGTTCTAGTCCTGTCAGATTACGGGTGCGTTCCAGGCCGACTACTAATGGAGGCTGTGTTATAGTCCTGTCAGATTACGGGTGCGTTCCAGGCCGACTACTAATGGAGGCTGTGTTACAGTCCTGTCAGATTACGGGTGCGTTCCAGGCCGACTACTAATGGAGCCTGTGTTACAGTCCTGTCAGATTACGGGTGCGTTCCAGGCCGACTACTAATGGAGCCTGTGTTATAGTTGTCAGATTACGGGTGCGTTCCAGGCCGACTACTAATGGAGCCTGTGTTATAGTCCTGTCAGATTCACGGGTGCTTCCAGGCCGACTACCAATGCTGTGTGATTAGATTACGGTGCGTTCCAGGTGATTTTGGAGGCTGTGTTGTAGTCCTTCATTATCATGTTTATGTTTGTAGTGCTTTTACATTAAAATGCCCTTTGTGTGTGTTTCAGATGCTGTAACAGGCCGAACAAATGGAGGCTGTGTTAACCTGCTCAGTCCATGATGGTAGTGACTGTCAGTCCTGTCAGTCGGCCTGGAGGCCGACTACCACGGAGGCTGTGTTATAGTCTTCAGTTGTTGTGTATACATGAGGCTGGTTATAGACTGTCCAGATTACTGTAGGCCGATCACTAATGGAGGCTTATTTATTCACATTAATCAAATACTTCAGTTGTTGTGTATACATGATGGTAAGGCCGATATAATACTTCAGTTGTTGTGTATACATGATGGTAGGCCCAGCATAATACTTCAGTTGTTCCTGTATTTGATGGTAGTACTTAATACTTCAGTTGTTGTGTATACATGATGGTAGTGACCTGTCCAGTACTGTAGATCACTTAGTAATGGAGGCTTATTTATTCACATTAATCCAGGCCGACTACTAATGGAGTTGTTGTAGTCCTACATGATGGTAGTAATATAATGGAGGCTTCAGTTGTTGTGTATAGGCATGATGGGAGGCTGTGTTATAGTCCTTCAGTTACGGGTGCGTGGCCGACTACTAACGGAGGCTGTGTTATGTCCTGTCAGATACTATAGGCCGACTACTTCGGGCTGTGTTGTAGTCCTACAGATGACGGTGGTAGGCCGACTATAATGGAGGCTTCAGTTGTTGTGTATACATGGAGGCTGTGTTGTACTGTAATACTTCAGTTGTGGAGGCTGTGTTATAGTCCTGTCATGGGTGATTCCACTACTAATGGAGGCTGTACAGTTGTTGTGTATACATGATGGTAGTCCTGCAAGACTTCAGTTGTTGTGGTATACTAATGGAGGCTAGTACTATAGTCCTTCAGTTACGGGTGTGTAGGCCGACTACATGGAGGCTGTAATATAATACTTCAGTTACGGGTGTGTATACATGAGGCTGGTAGTACTATAATACTTCAGTTGTTGTGTTGTAGTTCTGTCAGATGGGTAGTACTATAATACTTGTTGTAGTCCTGTCACATGATGGTAGTAATATAATAGGTTCAGTTGTTGTGTATACATGAGGCCGTAGTACTATAATACTGTCAGTTGGTGCTGTCCAGGCCGACTACTAATGAGGCTGGTAGTCCTGTCAATTAATACTTCAGGCTTGTTGTCCCGTATAATACGGGTGCGTAGGCCGACTATAATGGAGCTTCAGTTGTCCTGTCAGATACATGATGGTAGTACTATAATGGAGGCTGTGTTGTTATTCTGTATACATGATGGCCGTACTATAATGGAGGCTTCAGTTGTAGTTCTGTCAGACACGGGTGATGGTAGGCCTATAATAGGCTTCAGTTGTTGTGTCATACATGATGGTAGTACTATAATAGGCTTCAGTTATAGTCCTGTGTATACATGATGGTAGTACTACTAATGGCTTCAGTTGTTGTGTTCTACATGAATGGTAGTAATATAATACCTTCAGTTGTTGTGTATACATGCTGGTAGTAATTAATACTTCAGTTGTTGTGTATTATCATGATGGTTTAGTAATTTACATTAAATGCCCTTGTTGTTTCAATGCTGTAACACTGAACAAAACAACTAATAAAAGTCCCATGTTGTTGTGTATACATGATGGTAGTAATATAATACTTCAGTTGTTGTGTATACATGATGGTAGTGACTGTCCAGTACTGTAGATCACTTAGTAACCATTATTTATTCACATTAATCAAATACTTCAGTTGTTGTGTATACATGATGGTAGTAAGTATACTACTTCAGTTATTGTGTATACATGATGGTAGTGACTGTCCAGTACTGTAGTTGTTGTGTAACATATTTAGTAATTAATCAAATACTTCAGTTGTTATTAGCCATGATGGTAGTGACTGTCCAGTACTGTAGATCACTTAGTAACCATTATTTATTCACATTAATCAAATACTTCAGTTGTTGTGTATACATGATGGTAGTAATATAATACTTCAGTTGTTGTGTATACATGATGGTAGTAATATAATACTTCAGTTGTTGTGTATACATGATGGTAGTACTATAATACTTCAGTTGTTGTGTATACATGATGGTAGTAATATAATACTTCCAGTTAGTGACTGTGTACTGTAGACTACTTTAGTAACCATCATTTATTCACATTATAAAATACTTCAGTTGTTGTGTATACATGATGGTAGTAATATAATACTTCAGTTGTTGTGTATACATGATGGTAGTAATATAATACTTCAGTTGTTGTGTATACATGATGGTAGTACTATAATACTTCAGTTGTTGTGTCATGATGGTAGTACTATAATACTTCAGTTGTTGTATACATTTTATAGTAATATAATACTTCAGTTGTTGTGTATACATGATGGTAGTAATAATACTTCAGTTGTTGTGTATACATGATGGTAGTACTATAATACTTCAGTTGTTGTGTATACATGATGGTAGTAATATAATACTTCAGTTGTTGTGTATACATGATGGTAGTACTATAATACTTCAGTTGTTGTGTATACATGATGGTAGTAATATAATACTTCAGTTGTTGTGTATACATGATGGTAGTAATATAATACTTCAGTTGTTGTGTATACATGATGGTAGTAATATAAATACTTCAGTTGTTGTGCATACATGATGGTAGTAATATAATACTTCGGTTATTGTGTATACATGATGGTAGTGACTGTCCAGTACTGTAGATCACTTAGTAATACTTCAGTTGTTGTGTATACATGATAATCAAATACTTCAGTTGTTGTGTATACATGATGGTAGTAATATAATACTTCAGTTGTTGTGTATACATGATGGTAGTAATATAATACTTCAGTTGTTGTGTATACATGATGGTAGTAATATAATACTTCAGTTGTTGTGTATACATGATGGTAGTAATATAATACTTCAGTTGTTGTGTATACATGATGGTAGTAATATAATACTTCAGTTGTTGTGTATACATGATGCAGTAGTACTATAATACTTCAGTTGTTGTGTATACATGATGGTAGTAATATAATGCTTCAGTTGTTGTGTATACATGATGGTAGTAATATAATACTTCAGTTGTTGTGTATACATGATGGTAGTAATAAAATACTTCAGTTGTTGTGTATACATGATGGTAGTAATATAATTTCAGTTGTTGTGTATACATGATGGTAGTAATATAATACTTCAGTTGTTGTGTATACATGATGGTAGTAATATAATACTTCAGTTGTTGTGTATACATGATGGTAGTAATATAATACTTCAGTTGTTGTGTATACATGATGGTAGTAATATAATAACTTCAGTTGTTGTGTATACATGATGGTAGTAATATAATACTTCAGTTGTTGTGTATACATGATGGTAGTAATATAATACTTCAGTTGTTGTGTATACATGATGGTAGTACTGTATAATACTTATTTATTCAGTTGTTGTGTATACATGATGGTAGTAATATAATACTTCAGTTGTTGTGTATACATGATGGTAGTGATATAATACTTCAGTTGTTGTGTATATTACTACATTCAGAAAGTATTCACACCCTCCTTTGGCCTTTAGACACATTCTGTTGTTTACAAATAATGATAATAATAATAATAATAATAATAATAACAACAACAACAACAACAACAACAACAACAACAACAACAACAACAACAACAATAATAATAATAATAATAATAATAATAATGATAATGATAATGATAATAATAATAATAATTAATAAATTAACAAAGAGGAAATCAAATGGATTGAATTGTCATTTTTCTCGATCAACAATCAACACAAAAATATTCTCTCAAAAATGGTAGAAGAAAGAAAATCGGAACATTTATTACAAATGAATGAAAACTACACCACTAATATACCTTTGATTATTAGATACGTATTCACCCTCCCTCCTTCCTCCTGAGTCAATACATGTTAGAAAACCCATTGGCAGTGATTACAGCTGGGAGTCTTTCTGGGTAAGTCTCTAAGGGCTCTCTAGGAGCTGGGGAGTCTTCTTGGGTAAGTCTCTAGGAGTCATTACAGCTGGGAGTCTCCTTGGGTAAGTCTCTAAGAGTCATTACAGCTGGGAGTCTTCTTGGGTAAGTCTCTAAGAGTGATTACAGCTGGGAGTCGTCTTGGGTAAGTCTCTAAGAGTCATTACAGCTGGGAGTCTTCTTGGGTAAGTCTCTAAGAGTCATTACAGCTGGGAGACTTCTTGGGTAAGTCTCTAAGAGTCATTACAGCTGGGAGTCTTCTGGGTAAGTCTCTAAGAGTCATTACAGCTGGGAGTCTTCTTGGGTAAGTCTCTAAGAGTGATGACAGCTGGTTAGAGTCTTTCTGGGTAAGTCTCTAAGAGTCATGACAGCTGGGAGTCTTTCTGGGTAAGTCTCTAAGAGTCATTACAGCTGGGAGTCTTCCTGGGTAAGTCTCTAAGAGTGATTACAGCTGGGAGTCTTCTTGGGTAAGTCTCTAAGAGTCATTACAGCTGGGAGTCTTCTTGGGTAAGTCTCTACGAGTCATTACAGCTGGGAGACTTTATGGGTAAGTCTCTAAGAGTCATTACAGCTGGGAGTCTTCTTGGGTAAGTCTCTAGGAGTCATTACAGCTGATTAGAGTCTTCTTGGGTAAGTCTCTAAGAGTCATTACAGCTGGAGTCTTCTGGGTAAGTCTCTAAGAGTCTCAGCTGGGAACTTTATGGGTAAGTCTCTAAGAGTCATTACAGCTGGGAGTCTTCTTGGGTAAGTCTCTAGGAGTCATTACAGCTGATTAGAGTCTTCTTGGGTAAGTCTCTAAGAGTCATTACAGCTGGGAGTCTTCTTGGGTAAGTCTCTACGAGTCATTACAGCTGGGAGACTTCTTGGGTAAGTCTCTAAGAGTCATTACAGCTGGGAGTCTTCATGGGTAAGTCTCTAAGAGTCATTACAGCTGGGAGTCGTCTTGGGTAAGTCTCTAAGAGTCATTACAGCTGGGAGTCTTCTTGGGTAAGTCTCTAAGAGTCATTACAGCTGGGAGACTTCTTGGGTAAGTCTCTAAGAGTCATTACAGCTGGGAGTCTTTATGGGTAAGTCTCTAAGAGTCATTACAGCTGGGAGTCTTCCTGGGTAAGTCTCTAAGAGTCATTACAGCTGGGAGTCTTCTTGGGTAAGTCTCTAGGAGTCATTACAGCTGATTAGAGTCTTCTTGGGTAAGTCTCTAAGAGTCATTACAGCTGGGAGTCTTCTTGGGTAAGTCTCTAAGAGTCATTACAGCTGGGAGACTTCTTGGGTAAGTCTCTAAGAGTCATTACAGCTGGGAGTCTTCATGGGTAAGTCTCTAAGAGTCATTACAGCTGGGAGTCTTGGGTAAGTCTCTAAGAGTGATGACAGCTGATTAGAGTCTTTCTGGGTAAGTCTCTAAGAGTCATTACAGCTGGGAGTCTTCCTGGGTAAGTCTCTAAGAGTCATTACAGCTGGGA
This sequence comes from Oncorhynchus nerka, assembly GCF_034236695.1. NCBI lineage: Eukaryota > Metazoa > Chordata > Actinopteri > Salmoniformes > Salmonidae > Oncorhynchus > Oncorhynchus nerka. The sequence goes on along the minus strand of NC_088413.1, from coordinate 2,220,619 downwards.
GTCTTCTTGGGTAAGTCTCTAGGAGTCATTACAGCTGATTAGAGTCTTCTTGGGTAAGTCACACTGTTCAGTCTGGGTCTGATTTATCTCTAGAGAAACTACAACTCCCTACTACATCACACAGTTCAGTCTGGATCTGATTTATGTCTAGAGAAACTACAACTCCCTACTACATCATACTGTTCAGGCTGGATCTGATTTATCGCTAGAGAACTACAACACACAGTTCAGGCTGGATCTGATTTATCGCTCTACACCTCCCTACTACAACACACAGTTCAGGCTGGATCTGATTTATCTCTAGAGAAACTACAACTCCCTAGTTGCACAGTTCAGGCTGGAACTCCCTACTACATCACACAGTTCAGTCTGGATCTGATTTATCTCTAGAGAAACTACAAACTACATCACACAGTCAGTCTGGATCTGATTTATCTACAACTCCCTATCATCACAGTTCAGGCTGGATCTGATTTATCGCTAGAGAAACTACACCTCCCTACTACATCACACAGTTCAGGCTGGATCTGATTTATCTCTAGAGAAACTACAACTCCCTAGTTGCACAGTTCAGGCTGGATCTGATTTATCTCTAGAGAAACTACAACTCCCTAGTTGCACAGTTCAGGCTGGATCTGATTTATCTCTAGAGAAACTACAACTCCCTAGTTGCACAGTTCAGGCTGGATCTGATTTATCTCTAGAGAAACTACAACTCCCTACTACATCAAGCGGAGACCAGGTCATCTACTCCCCTAGACACCTGGGGAGTGTTGGTCAGAGACCAGGTCATCTACTCCCCTAGACACCTGGGGAGTGTTGGTCAGAGACCAGGTCATCAGACACCTGGGAGTCATCATCTACTCCCCTAGACACCTGGGGAGTGTTGGTCAGAGACCAGGTCATCTACTCCCTAGACACCTGGGGAGTGTTGGTCAGAGACCAGGTCATTGGCTGAATGTCCCTAGACACCTGGGGAGTGTTGGTCAGAGACCAGGTGGGGGAGTGTTGGTCAGAGACCAGGTCATCTATTCTCCTAGACACCTGGGGAGTGTTGGTCAGAGACCTGGTCATTGGCTGAATGTCCCTAGACACCTGGGGAGTGTTGGTCAGAGACCAGGTCATCTACTCCCTAGACACCTGGGAGTGTTGGTCAGGAGACCAGGTCATCTACTCCCCTAGACACCTGGGGAGTGTTGGTCAGAGACCAGGTCATCTACTCCCTAGACCCCTGGGGAGTGTTGGTCAGAGACCAGGTCATCTACTCCCCTAGACACCTGGGGAGGTCATCTCACTCCCCTAGACACCTGGGGAGTGTTGGTCAGAGACCTGGTCATTGGCTGAATGTCCCTAGACACCTGGGGAGAGTTCGTCAGAGACCTGGTCATTGGCTGAATGTCCCTAGACACCTGGGGAGTGTTGGTCAGAGACCAGGTCATCTACTCCCTAGACACCTGGGGAGTGTTGGTCAGAGACCAGGTCATCTACTCCCCTAGACACCTGGGGAGTGTTGGTCAGAGACCAGGTAATCTACTCCCTAGACACCTGGGGAGTGTTGGTCAGAGACCAGGTCATCTACTCCCCTAGACACCTGGGGAGTGTTGGTCAGAGACCTGGTCATTGGCTGAACGTCCCTAGACACCTGGGGAGTGTTGGTCAGAGACCAGGTAATCTACTCCCCAGACACCTGGGAGTGTTGGTCAGAGACCTGGTAATCTACTCCCTAGACACCTGGGGAGTGTTGGTCAGAGACCAGGTCATCTACTCCCCTAGACACCTGGGAGTGTTGGTCAGAGACCAGGTCATCTACTCCACCTGGGGAGACCAGGTCATCTACTCCCTAGACACCTGGGGAGTGTTGGTCAGAGACCTGGTCATCTACTCCCCTAGACAATTATCTCTCATTCCTCTCTCTAAATGTGTGCACTTGTTCACTTCCCTGTCCTCTTTATGGCAGAATGTTAAAATTAGGTGACAACAAGACACGATTACACGCACCGATTTGGTGGAACGCCCCCATATAGATGAATATATATGTCAGAGGACGTATTGTTTCGGGTGAGCCTACGCTACCCTATAACCACACCGTCCCTACATGAAAGACCGCTGTAAAGAAACCTCGACCTAAAGTGGATTTTGCCTTTTTCGCCTGTTTCTCTTTTAAAGAACCGAAAATTGCTAACGCTTCGAACACACCGACAGTGTTATGGCATTTTTCGTTCATTCCTATTGAACTCGCTAGTCTGGATAAGAGCGTCTGATACATTTTATAAAAAGATCAAGAATATGATAACTTTTTAAGCCTACTCTGCACTTGTTTAGAGACACGAGCGAGGCAAAAAATAGAGAGAAAGAAAGAGGCAGCGGTCGTCCTGCGTTCTATTTATATCTCCCGTCCAGGGGACCGGCAGACCTTCCAAACTGACAGAATATCGCGCGCGTGTGTGTGTGTGTGTGTGTGAGAGAGAGAGAGAGAGAGAGAGAGAGAGAGAGAGAGAGAGAGAGAGAGAGAGAGAGAGAGAGAGAGACTGTCACCAAACAGCTCGACTGAGTTTGGTAGCCTTTACTGCACGGACCACACACACACTCTCCACAATGCCGCATCGGCCCAGCACGTCACCTACATCGAGCTAACCAAGTGCCGAGAAAAGGTGAGACGGCACCGGGTACGTCTCCAGGAAAGTGTCGGTTCGTTACAGAGATCATTGAGGAAGTCCGGAAGATGTTGATATAAGGACTTCTTCATCTGATATGATCTTTATTTTACTGAAGTCCGAACTTATTAACGCGCGACACGGTGCGTAAATTTATCCCGATCGTGCGTAAAAGGATATTGTTGATTAGTTTTTTCTCCCGACGCGTTCCGCTTGCGTTTATTGATGTCTGTTTCTATACAGTTAGAATGTCATGTTTATTTGTTTCTATACATTGTTTATCTGATAGGTAGGCAGCATCATTTCATAGAACATTTGGTAAATTCACTATTTCCTGATAACATTGCGGTTTGGACATTCGCGCCTCATCTCTCTTTATAACAAACCATTATATTGCAGTTTATAACGCTTATTCCATCGGTCTGATTTTGAAACAATGAAACCATAAAATTAGTATAGTTGGAACAGTCAGCTGACATTTAGCGAGAGAACTATTCCTGACTAGGCCCCCACCGGCACGTCTGGGGGTGCGTCCAGAATGGCTCCTGGTCGAAAGTAGTTCACTAGATAGGGAATATTTGGGTTCTATTTGCGACGTAACCTGTTGCTATAGAACAAGATTGAACTTGAGGGAGACCTCCAAGGAGTCCAAATGTCACCTCGTTTCCTATGCGCAGCTGAGCAAGAATACACACACACACACACACACACACACACACACACACACACACACACACACACACACTGTGTATTATTGGTTACTTCACCTTGTAGCTGTGTAGAGGTTGGTAGTGAAGTAGGCCTTGTAGAGGTTGGTAGTGAAGTAGGCCTTGTACCTGTGTAGAGGTTGGTAGTGAAGTAGGCCTTTTAGCTGTGTAGAGGTTGGTAGTGAAGTAGGCCTTGTAGCTGTGTAGAGGTTGGTAGTGAAGTAGGCCTTGTAGCTGTGCAGAGGTTGGTAGTGAAGTAGGCCTTGTATCTGTGTAGAGGTTGGTAGTGAAGCAGGCCTTGTAGCTGTGTAGAGGTTGGTAGTGAAGTAGGCCTTGTAGCTGTGCAGAGGTTGGTAGTGAAGTGGGCCTTGTAGCTGTGTAGAGGTTGGTAGTGAAGTAGGCCTTTGTAGCTGTGTGTAGAGGTTGGTAGTGAAGTAGGCCTTGTAGCTGTGTAGAGATTGGCATGGTAGTAGGCTCTTGTGTACCTGTGTAGAGGTTGGTAGTGAAGTAGGCCTTTAGCTGTGTAGAGGTTAGTGAAGTGGGCCTTGTAGCTGTGTAGAGGTTGGTAGTGAAGTAGGCCTTGTAGCTGTGCAAGAGGTTGGTAGTGAAGCAGGCCTTGTATCTGTGTGAGGTTGGTAGTGAAGTAGGCCTTGTAGCTGTGTAGAGGTTGGTAGTGAAGTAGGCCTTGTAGCTGTGTAGAGTTGGTAGTGAAGTGGGCCCCTTGTAGCTGTGTGAGGGTTAGAAGTGGGCCTTGTAGCTGTGTAGAGGTTGGTAGTGAAGTAGGCCCTTGTAGCTGTGTAGAGGTTGGTAGAAGTAGGCCTTGTAGCTGTGTAGAGGTTGGTGATGAAGTAGGCCTTGTAGCTGTGTGGAGGTTGGTAGTGAAAGCAGGCCTTGTAGCTGTGTAGAGATTGAGTATGAAGTAGGCCCTTGTAGCTGTGTAGAGGTTGGTAGTGAAGTAGGCCTTGTAGCTGTGTAGAGGTTAGTGGTGAAGTAGGCCTTGTAGCTGTGTAGAGGTTGGTAGTGAAGTAGGCCTTGTAGCTGTGTAGAGGTTGCAGAAGTAGGCCTTGTAGCTGTGTAGAGGTTGGTAGTGAAGTAGGGCCTTGTAGCTGTGTAGAGGTTGGTAGTGAAGTAGGCCTTGTAGCTGTGTAGAGGTTGGTAGTGAAGTAGGCCTTGTACCTGTGTAGAGGTTGGTAGTGAAGTAGGCCTTGTAGCTGTGTAGAGGTTGCAGTGAAGCAGGCCTTGTAGCTGTGTAGAGGTTGGTAGTGAAGTAGGCCTTGTAGCTGTGTAGAGGTTGGGTAGTGAAGTGGCCTTGTAGCTGTGTAGAGGTTGGTAGTGGAAGTGGCCTTGTAGCTGTGTAGAGGTTGAGTAGTGAAGAGGCCTTGTAGCTGTGTAGAGGGTTGGGTAGTGAAGTAGGCCTTGTAGCTGTGTAGAGGTTGGTAGTGAAGTAGGCCTTGTAGCTGTGTAGAGGTTGGTAGTGAAGTAGGCCTTGTAAAGTAAATCTTATGAAACGTCTATTCTATTGTTGTTTAGACAATTCAGACACTGTTTTCAACCGACAGTAGTTTGTATCACTGACTGTACAGGACTGATTCTCAGTTGTAATCAGACAGCTAGTTTGACCTACAGTACGGCTGGCAGACTCAATAGTGTGTGTGTGTGTGTGTGTGTGTGTGTGTGTGTGTGTGTGTGTGTGTCATGGGGATTTATGTGTGTGTTTACCGACTGTCAGTGTGTGAAGGCTACGCAGGTCTCACACACACCAAGCCAAGAGTTGGTGTATGAGTGTGTGTGTGTGTGTGTGTGCCCACCAAAATAACGGAAACACCAACGTAATGTAAATACCAAGATAAAGGAAACACCAACATATTGTAAACACCAAGATAAAGGGAACACTAACATAATGTAAACACCAAGATAAAGGAAACACCAACATAATGTAAACACCAAGATAAAGGAAACACCAACATAATGTAAAGACCGAGATAAAGGAAACACCAACATAAAGGAAACACCAAGATAAAGGAAACACCAACATAATGTAAACACCAAGATAAAGGAAACTCCAACATAATGTAAAGACCAAGATAAAGGAAACACCAACATAAAGGAAACACCAAGATAAAGGAAACACCAACATAATGTAAACACCAAGATGAAGGAAACCCCAACACCAAGATAAAGGAAACACCAACATAATGTAAACACCGAGATAAAGAAGCACCAATATAATGTAAATACCAGATAAGAAACACTGTTACCAAGACAAAAACACCAATATAAAACACCAACATAGTAAACACTTCCAGATAAGGGAACACAACGTATGTAAACACCAACATAGTATAAGCACCAGATAAAGGAAACACCAACCAATGTAAACACCAAGATGAAGGAAACTAACAACATAATGTAAACACCAAGATAAAGAAACCCCAACGTAATGTAAACACAAGATAAAGGAAACCCCAGCATTATAGTGTGTTAATAAGGTGTTAGGTCACCAGCAACCAGAACGGCTTCAATGCACCTCGACATGGTTCTACAAGGTGGAACTCTCACAGAGGGACGTGACCTCGTTCTTCCACCAGAAGGGTCTGGAACTCTACTGGAGGGACGTGACCTCGTTCTTCCACCAGAGAAGGTCTGGAACTCTGGAGGGACGTGAGCTCGTTCTTCCACCAGAAGGTCTGGAACTCTACTGGAGGGACGTGACCTCGTTCTTCACCAGAAGGGTCTGGAACTCCTTGGAGGGTGACCTCGTTTCTTCCACCAGAAGGGTCTGAGAACTCTACTGGAGGAGGAGCTGTTCTTCCACCAGAAGGGTCTGGAACTCTACTGGAGGATGTGACCTCGTTCTTCCACAGAAAACTACATGTTTTGGTGTTTTGTTGTGAGTGGTGAAACACTGTCTCAGGTGGCTCAGAATCTCCCAAAGTATTCAATTGGGTTGAGATCTGGTGACTTGATACACACACACACACACACACACACACACACACACACACACACACACACACACACACTACACACACACACACACACACACACACACACACACACCCTACACACACACACACACACACACACACACACACACACTACACACACACACACACACACCCTTTAAACCCCCTGTGCTCATTTGAGGTCCCTTTTTCCAAAGCCACTGAGATCTCCTCTTCCAGCATAGTATAGCCTAAATACTGGACAACTGGGAATTTTAATACATGACCCCTAAGCATGATGGGATGTTATTTGCTTAATTAACTCAGGAACCTGCTGCCAGTAATGTGACACCTGACTCAATATTACTTTGTATCATCCTCATTTAGTCGCGTGTTTCCTTTACTCTGGCAGTTACCTGTAGGCCTCGTGTCCTTTCGTGACAGCTGTAAACCCAAATAGAAACAGACAGGTGTTGAAATTCAGAATGGATGTGGCTTCCACTCCTAACCCCGCATGACCTGCTACACTACCCCTCCTGATCACAAATAACACACAGGCTGCAGTACAGACATACTTCAGAAACTCTGTGTAGTGGTATGGTTGTCCCAGTCTTCGTTAACTCTGTGTAGTCTTTTTGTTGTCCCAGTCTTTTAACTCTGTTCTTTGTTGTCAGTCTTTTAACTCTGTGTTTCTTTTGTTGTCCCAGTCTTCGTTAACTCTGTGTAGTCTTTTTGTTGTCCCAGTCTTCGTTAACTCTGTGTAGTCTTTTTGTTGTCCCAGTCTTCATTAACTCTGTGTTGTCTTTTTGTTGTCCCAGTCTTCGTTAACTCTGTGTAGTCTTTTTGTTGTCCCTGTGTTCAGTAACTCTGTGTAATGCTGTGGTTGTCCCCGTGTTCAGTAACTCTGTGTAATGTTGTGGTTGTCCCAATTTTCAGTAACTCTGTGTAATGTTGTGGTTGTCCCAGTTTTCATTAACTCTGGGTAACGTTGTGGTTGTCCCCGTTTTCAGTAACTCTGGGTTACGTTGTGGTTGTCCCAGTTTTCAGTAACTCTGTGTAATGTTGTGGTTGTCCCAGTTTTCAGTAAGTCTGGGTAACGTTGTGGTTGTCCCAGTTTTCAGTA
>NC_088413.1:2203190-2208190 GCF_034236695.1 Oncorhynchus nerka | reverse complement strand
AGTTAGTTTAGTTTATTAGGATCCCCATTAACTACTGAACATGCAGCTACTCTACCTGGGGCCACATAAAATGTAGAAATGAAAAAGTAAAAACCAGTTCTAGACAAGAACAACATCAGATATTTAATTGACATTTAATTAAATACAAAATACAACTAAAATAAGTTATACACTGAGTGGACAAAACATTAGGAACACCTGCTCTTTCCATGACAGACTGACCAGGTGAATCATTAGGAACACCTGCTCTCTCCATGACAGACTGACCAGGTGAATCATTAGGAACACCTGATCTTTCCATGACAGACTGACCAGGTGAATCATTAGGAACACCTGCTCTTTCCATCACACAGACTGACCAGGTGAATCATTAGGAACACCTGATCTTTCCATGACAGACTGACCAGGTGAATCATTAGGAACACCTGCTCTTTCCATCACACAGACTGACCAGGTGAATCATTAGGAACACCTGCTCTTTCCATGACAGACTGACCAGGTGAATCATTAGGAACACCTGCTCTTTCCATGACAGACTGACCAGATTAATCATTAGGAACACCTGCTCTTTCCATTACACAGACTGACCAGGTGAATCATTAGGAACACCTGCTCTTTCCATCACACAGACTGACCAGGTGAATCATTAGGAACACCTGCTCTTTCCATGACAGACTGACCAGGTGAATCATTAGGAACACCTGCTCTTTCCATGACAGACTGACTAGGTGAATCATTAGGAACACCTGCTCTTTCCATGACAGACTGACCAGGTGATTCATTAGGAACACCTGCTCTTTCCATGACAGACTGACCAGGTGAATCATTAGGAACACCTGCTCTTTCCATGACAGACTGACTAGGTGATTCATTAGGAACACCTGCTCTTTCCATGACAGACTGACCAGGTGAATCATTAGGAACACCTGCTCTTTCCATGACACAGACTGACCAGGTGAATCATTAGGAACACCTGCTCTTTCCATGACAGACTGACCAGGTGAATCATTAGGAACACCTGCTCTTTCCATGACAGACTGACCAGGTGAATCATTATGAACACCTGCTCTTTCCATGACAGACTGACCAGGTGAATCATTAGGAACACCTGCTCTCTCCATGACAGACAGACCAGGTGAATCATTAGGAACACCTGCTCTTTCCATCACACAGACTGACCAGGTGAATCATTAGGAACACCTGCTCTTTCCATGACACAGACAGACCAGGTGAATCATTAGGAACACCTGCTCTTTCCATCACACAGACTGACCAGGTGAATCATTAGGAACACCTGCTCTTTCCATGACAGACTGACCAGGTGAATCCAGGTGAAAGATATGATCCCTTATTGATGTCACTTGTTAAATCCACTTCAATCAGTGTAGATGAAGGAGAGGAGACAAGTTAATTAAGGATTTTTAAGCCTTGAGGTAAATGGGCAAGACAACATATGTAAGGGTCTTTGAACGGGGTTATAGTCGTAGGTGCCAGGGCCACCGGTTAGTGTCAAGAACTGCAACGCTGCTGGGTTTTTAAAGCTCAACAGTATATCAAGAATGGTCCACCATCCAAAGGACATCCAGCCAACTTTGACACAACTGTGGGACGCATTGGAGTCAACATGGGCCAGCATCCCTGTGGAACGCTTTCAACACCTTGTAGAGTCAACATGGGCCAGCATCCCTGTGGAAGGCTTTCAACACCTTGTAGAGTCAACATGGACCAGCATCCCTGTGGAACGCTTTCCACACCTTGTAGAGTCAACATGGGCCAGCATCCCTGTGGAAGGCTTTCAACACCTTGTAGAGTCAACATGGGCCAGCATCCCTGTGGAACGCTTTCCACACCTTGTAGAGTCAACATGGACCAGCATCCCTGTGGAAGGCTTTCAACACCTTGTAGAGTCAACATGGGCCAGCATCCCTGTGGAAGGCTTTCAACACCTTGTAGAGTCAACATGGGCCAGCATCCCTGTGGAAGGCTTTCAACACCTTGTAGAGTCAACATGGGCCAGCATCCCTGTGGAAGGCTTTCAACACCTTGTAGAGTCAACATGGACCAGCATCCCTGTGGAAGGCTTTCAACACCTTGTAGAGTCAACATGGGCCAGCATCCCTGTGGAAGGCTTTCAACACCTTGTAGAGTCCATGTCCAGACGAATCGAGGCTCCTCTGAGGGCAAACCAGGATTACCACACTGTACATATCTGATGTTTAGAGAAGCTTCCATTGGACAACAGTCTCTGGACTGCCCTGAGAGACAGCTCACTGTACATTGAAGATGCCCTGAGAGACAGCTGGCTGTACATTGAAGATGCCCTGAGAGACAGCTGGCTGTACATTGAAGATGCCCTGAGAGACAGCTGGCTGTACATTGAAGATGCCCTGAGAGACAGCTCGCTGTACATTGAAGATGCCCTGAGAGACAGCTGGCTGTACATTGAAGATGCCCTGAGAGACAGCTGGCTGTACATTGAAGATGCCCTGAGAGACAGCTGGCTGTACATTGAAGATGCCCTGAGAGACAGCTGGCTGTACATTGAAGATGCCCTGAGAGACAGCTGGCTGTACATTGAAGATGCCCTGAGAGACAGCTGGCTGTACATTGAAGATGTTTCGAGAAGCCACCAATTTATGATCCATAACATGGAAAGGGCTGCGCTGAAATCCCAACACCACAGCTCCAACCACCATCCTATTCTGTGAACCAATCAGCAGTCATCTGAGCCAGTTCAGTACACGTCTCTATGGACCAGTATAACTTTAGACCGTCCCTCGCCCCTACCCGGGCGCGAACCAGGACCCTCTGCACACATCAACAACAGTCACCCACCGAAGCATCGTTACCCATCGCTCCGCAGAGCAAGGGGAACTACTTCAAGGTCTCAGAGCAAAGTGACGTCACCGATTGAAACGCTATTTAGCGCCGCACCACCGCTAACTAAGCTAGCCGCTTCACATCCGTTACATCAGCACCACCGCTAACTAAAGCTAGCCGTTTCACATCCGTTACATCAGCACCACCGCTAACTAAAGCTAGCCGTTTCACATCCGTTACATCAGCACCACCGCTAACTAAAGCTAGCCGTTTCACATCCGTTACATCAGCACCACCGCTAACTAAAGCTAGCCGTTTCACATCCGTTACATCAGCACCACCGCTAACTAAGCTAGCCGTTTCACATCCGTTACATCAGCACCACCGCTAACTAAAGCTAGCCGTTTCACATCCGTTACATCAGCACCACCGCTAACTAAGCTAGCCGTTTCACATCCGTTACATCAGCACCACCGCTAACTAAGCTAGCCGTTTCACATCCGTTACATCAGCACCACCGCTAACTAAGCTAGCCGTTTCACATCCGTTACATCAGCACCACCGCTAACTAAGCTAGCCGTTTCACATCCGTTACATCAGCACCACCGCTAACTAAAGCTAGCCGTTTCACATCCGTTACATCTATATGCTGAAAGTCAGTAGTTAACTTGTTCTCTGAAAATAAATATATTTAAAAAATAGCATCGTATTTGGTCAAACCACAATTCCCTGGGGACACAGTCCTTTCTGGCTTTAGGGGCGACAATACAGTCTGCTAGCATTCTCTATAGTTACCCCATCTAGGTTGTCTATATCTAGTGGTAATACAGTCTGCTACCATTCTCTATAGGTGTACCCATCTAGGTTGTCTATATCTAGTGGTAATATAGTCTGCTACCATTCTCTATAGGTGTACCCATCTAGGTTGTCTATATCTAGTGGTAATACAGTCTGCTACCATTCTCTATAGGTGTACCCATCTAGGTTGTCTATATCTAGTGGTAATACAGTCTGCTAGCATTCTCTATAGTTTACCCATCTAGGTTGTCTATATCTAGTGGTAATACAGTCTGCTACCATTCTCTATAGTTGACCCATCTAGGTTGTCTATATCTAGTGGTAATACAGTCTGCTACCATTCTCTATAGTTTACCCATCTATGTTGTCTATATCTAGTGGTAATACAGTCTGCTACCATTCTCTATAGTTGACCCATCTAGGTTGTCTATATCTAGTGGTAATACAGTCTGCTACCATTCTCTATAGTACCCATCTAGGTTGTCTATATCTAGTGGTAATACAGTCTGCTAGCATTCTCTATAGTTTACCCATCTAGGTTGTCTATATCTAGTGGTAATACAGTCTGCTAGCATTCTCTATAGTTTACCCATCTAGGTTGTCTATATCTAGTGGTAATACAGTCTGCTACCATTCTCTATAGTTTACCCATCTAGGTTATCTATATCTAGTGGTAATACAGTCTACTACCATTCTCTATAGTACCCATCTAGGTTGTCTATATCTAGTGGTAATACAGTCTGCTACTGTTTTCTATAGTTGACCCATCTAGGTTGTCTATATCTAGTGGTAATACAGTCTGCTACCATTCTCTATAGTGTACCCATCTAGGTTGTCTATATCTAGTGGTAATACAGTCTGCTACCATTCTCTATTGTTTACCCATCTATGTTGTCTATATCTAGTGGTAATACAGTCTGCTACCATTCTCTATAGTTGACCCATCTAGGTTGTCTATATCTAGTGGTAATACAGTCTGCTACCATTCTCTATAGTGTACCCATCTAGGTTGTCTATATCTAGTGGTAATACAGTCTACTACCATTCTCTATAGTACCCATCTAGGTTGTCTATATCTAGTGGTAATACAGTCTGCTAGCATTCTCTATAGTTTACCCATCTAGGTTGTCTATATCTAGTGGTAATACAGTCTGCTACTGTTTTCTATAGTTTACCCATCTAGGTTGTCTATATCTAGTGGTAATACAGTCTGCTACCATTCTCTATAGTTGACCCATCTAGGTTGTCTATATCTAGTGGTAATACAGTCTGCTACCATTCTCTATAGTACCCATCTAGGTTGTCTATATCTAGTGGTAATACAGTCTGCTACCATTCTCTATAGTTGACCCATCTAGGTTGTCTATATCTAGTGGTAATAC
>NC_088413.1:2186510-2202690 GCF_034236695.1 Oncorhynchus nerka | reverse complement strand
ATGGAGTAAGCAATTAACAAGTCAATAACACAGTAGAAAAAAAATGGGCAGTCTATATACAATGTGTGCAAAAGGCATGAGGTAGGCGAATAATACAATTTTGCAGATTAACACTGGGGTGATAAATGATCAGATGGTCATGTACAGGTAGAGATATTGGTGTGCAAAAGAGCAGAAAGGTAAATAAATAAATAAAATAAAAAACAGTATAAAAACAGTATGGGGATGAGGTAGGTGAAAATGGGTGGGCTATTTACCAATAGACTATGTACAGCTGCAGCGATCGGTTAGCTGCTCGGATAGCTGATGTTTGAAGTTGGTGAGAGATAAAAGTCTCCAACTTCAGCGATTTTTGCAGTTCATTCCAGTCACAGGCAGCAGAGTACTGGAACGAGAGGCGGCCAAATGAGGTGTTGGCTTTAGGGATGATCAGTGAGATACACCTGCTGGAGCGTGTGCTACGGATGGGTGTTGCCATCGTGACCAGTGAACTGAGATAAGGCGGAGCTTTACCTAGCATGGACTTGTAGATGACCTGGAGCCAGTGGGTCTGGCGACGAATATGTAGTGAGGGCCAGCCGACTAGAGCATACAAGTCGCAGTGGTGGGTGGTATAAGGTGCTTTGGTGACAAAACGGATGGCACTATGATAGACTGCATCCAGTTTGCTGAGTAGAGTGTTGGAAGCCATTTTGTAGATGACATCGCCGAAATCGAGGATCGGTAGGATAGTCAGTTTTACTAGGGTAAGCTTGGCGGCGTGAGTGAAGGAGGCTTTGTTGCGGAATAGAAAGCCGACTCTTGATTTGATTTTCGATTGGAGATGTTTGATGTGAGTCTGGAAGGAGAGTTTGCAGTCTAGCCAGACACCTAGGTACTTATAGATGTCCACATATTCAAGGTCGGAACCATCCAGGGTGGTGATGCTAGTCGGGCATGCGGGTGCAGGCAGCGATCGGTTGAAAAGCATGCATTTGGTTTTACTCGCGTTTAAGAGCAGTTGGAGGCCACGGAAGGAGTGCTGTATGGCATTGAAGCTCGTTTGGAGGTTAGATAGCACAGTGTCCAATGACGGGCCGAAAGTATATAGAATGGTGTCGTCTGCGTAGAGGTGGATCAGGGAATCGCCCGCAGCAAGAGCAACATCATTGATATATACAGAGAAAGAGTCGGCCCGAGAATTGAACCTGTGGCACCCCCATAGAGACTGCCAGAGGACCGGACAGCATGCCCTCCGATTTGACACACTGAACTCTGTCTGCAAAGTAATTGGTGAACCAGGCAAGGCAGTCATCCGAGAAACCGAGGCTATTGAGTCTGCCGATAAGAATATGGTGATTGACAGAGTCGAAAGCCTTGGCGAGGTCGATGAAGACGGCTGCACAGTACTGTCTTTTATCGATGGCGGTTATGATATCGTTTAGTACCTTGAGCGTGGCTGAGGTGCACCCGTGACCGGCTCGGAAACCAGATTGCACAGCGGAGAAGGTACGGTGGGATTCGAGATGGTCAGTGACCTGTTTGTTGACTTGGCTTTCGAAGACCTTAGATAGGCAGGGCAGGATGGATATAGGTCTATGGCAGTTTGGGTCCAGGGTGTCTCCCCTTTGAAAGGGGGATGACTGCGGCAACTTTCAATCCTTGGGGATCTCAGACGATATGAAAGAGAGGTTGAACAGGCTGGTAATAGGGGTTGCGACAATGGCGGCAGATAGTTTCAGAAATAGAGGGTCCAGATTGTCAGCCCAGCTGATTTGTACGGGTCTAGGTTTTGCAGCTCTTTCAGAACATCTGCTATCTGGATTTGGGTAAAGGAGAACCTGGAGAGGCTTGGGCGAGGAGCTGCGGGGCGGAGCTGTTGGCCGAGGTTGGAGTAGCCAGGCGGAAGGCATGGCCAGCCGTTGAAGTGCTTATTGAAGCTTTCGATAATCGTGGATTTATCGGTGGAGACCGTGTTACCTAGCCTCAGTGCAGTGGGCAGCTGGGAGGAGGTACTCTTGTTCTCCATGGACTTCACAGTGTCCCAGAACTTTTTGGAGTTGGAGCTACAGGATGCAAACTTCTGCCTGAAGAAGCTGGCCTTAGCTTTCCTGACTGACTGCGTGTATTGGTTCCTGACTTCCCTGAACAGTTGCATATCACGGGGGCTATTCGATGCTATTGCAGTCCGCCACAGGATGTTTTTGTGCTGGTCGAGGGCAGTCAGGTCTGGAGTGAACCAAGGGCTGTATCTGTTCTTGGTTCTGCATTTTTGAACGGAGCATGCTTATCTAAAATGGTGAGGAAGTTACTTTTAAAGAATGACCAGGCATCCTCAACTGACGGGATGAGGGTCAATGTCCTTCCAGGATACCCGGGCCAGGTCGATTAGAAAGGCCTGCTCACAGAAGTGTTTTAGGGAGCGTTTGACAGTGATGAGGGTGGTCGTTTGACTGCGGCTCCGTGGCGGATACAGGCAATGAGGCAATGATCGCTGAGATCCTGGTTGAAGACAGCGGAGGTGTATTTGGAGGGCCAGTTGGTCAGGATGACGTCTATGAGGGTGCCCTTGTTTACAGAGTTAGGGTTGTACCTGGTGGGTTCCTTGATGATTTGAGTGAGATTGAGGGCATCTAGCTTACATTGTAGGACTGCCGGGGTGTTAAGCATATCCCAGTTTAGGTCACCTAACAGAACAAACTCTGAAGCTAGATGGGGGCGATCAATTCACAAATGGTGTCCAGGGCACAGCTGGGAGCTGAGGGTGGCCGGTAGCAGGCGGCAACAGTGAGAGACTTATTTCTGGAGAGGGTAATTTTCAAAATTAGTAGTTCGAACTGTTTGGGTATGGACCTGGAAAGTATGACATTACTTTGCAGGCTATCTCTGCAGTAGACTGCAACTCCGCCCCCTTTGGTAGTTCTATCTTGACGGAAGATGTTATAGTTGGGTATGGAAATCTCTGAATTTTTGGTGGCCTTCCTGAGCCAGGATTCAGACACGGCAAGGACATCAGGGTTAGCAGAGTGTGCTAAAGCAGTGAGTAAAACAAACTTAGGGAGGAGGCTTCTGATGTTGACATGCATAAAACCAAGGCTTTTCGATCACAGAAGTCAACAAATGAGGGTACCTGGGGACATGCAGGGCCTGGGTTTACCTCCACATCACCCGCGGAACAGAGAAGGAGTAGTATGAGGGTGCGGCTAAAGGCTATCAAAACTGGTCGCCTAGAGCGTTGGGGGCAGAGGATAAGAGGAGCAGGTTTCTGGGCATGGTAGAATATATTCAGGGCATAATGCACAGACAGGGGTATGGTGGGGTGCGGGTACAGCGGAGGTAAGCCCAGGCACTGGGTGATGATGAGACAGGTTGTATCTCTGGACATGCTGGTTGTAATGGGTGAGGTCACCGCATGTGTGGGAGGTGGGACAAAGGAGGTAACAGGGGTATGCAGAGTGGGTCTAGGGGCTCCATTGTGAACTAAAACAATTATAACTAACCTGAACAACAGTATACAAGGCATATTGACATCTGAGAGAGACATACAGCGAGGCATACAGTAATCACAGGTGTTGAATTTGGAAAGCTGGCTAAAAACAGTAGGCGAGGCTAATCCGCTAGCACAACAAACAGCAGGTAAAATGGCGTTGACTAGGCAACGGGGCCGACAGGTAAGACAAACAAGCAGAAAGGAGTACCGTGATTAATGGACAGTCCAGCGTGCGTCAGCTATGTAGCCAAGAGATCAGTGTCCAGGGGGCAGCGGTGGATGGGCAGGGGGGCTGGCGAGTGATTCAGGTTTTTTTTTTTTTTTTTTTTTTTTAACTAACAATGACTAACTAGCTTGTAGCTAGTTAGCTGGTTAGCGTCTGGAGGTTCTTGAGTGTCATAAAAATAAAAATAAGAGTAAAAGTAATAGCGATTCCGTATCACATTGGGTGAGGCAGGTTTCCGGAAGGTATAAACAAATTAAAAATCAAAAAGAGATAGAAAGTAAATGGGGTCAGAGAGTGATTGGGACGCGGTGGTACAGACGGTTAGCAGGCCTGTGCTAACAAGCTAACAGTTCGTAGGCCCGAGCTAGACAAGGTAGCAGTTAGCGGACCGGAGCTTGACAAGCTAGCCGTTAGCAGGCCGAATTAGCAAGCAGGGAGATAGCGAGGGCTAGAGAGTTAACCTTTGGGGACGTCGCGATGGGGTGAGTCTGTTTATTTATTCCTCTTCATGCGGTGAGCTGGAGATACAGCGATTCAGAAAGCTCGCGGGCCTTGGCCAGCAGATGGATCTTTGGCGATGTCGCAGCGGAGAAGCCTGTTGAAACCCCCTCGGACGATTATGTCGGCGGACCAGTCGTGATGGATCGAGGCGGGGCTCCGTGTCGGCAGTAGAGGGTCAGTCGAGGGTCCAGGCCAATTGGCAAATTAGGTATTTTTGGACCTCTTCGGGTAGTCGGGAGATGGGTTTAGCTCGAGGCTAGCTCCAGGCTAACTGGTGCTTGCTCTGGGACAGAGACGTTAGCCAGGAGTAGCCACTCGGATTGCAGCTAGCTATTTACGATGATCCGGTATAAAGCTTCAGAGCTTGCGGTAGGAATCCGGAGATGGGGTAGAGAAAAAGCAGTCTGATATGCTTTGGGTAGATGTCGCGCTGGTGTCCTAGTTAGCGTTGAAGACCGCTAGCAGTGGCTAGCTAGTTAGCGGCTAGCTTCTGATGAGGGTTCCGATTCTAAAGCATAGAAAAAGCAGATCCGTACCACATTGGGTGATGCGGGTTGCAGGAGAGTATATTCAGCCTGTGGTTGGGAAGTGAGATTAAAATATGTACGAAATATATACGGAAAAAAAGAGGAAAAAAACTATATTTACACTATACAGGACGGGACAAGACAAAACACACGTCCGACTGCTACGCCATCTTGGATCAGTCTAGTACACTATATCTAGTGTATTACCACTAGATATAGACAACCTAGATGGGTCAACTATAGAGAATGGTAGCAGACTGTATTACCACTAGATATAGACAACCTAGATGGGTACTATAGAGAATGGTAGCAGACTGTATTACCACTAGATATAGACAACCTAGATGGGTCAACTATAGAGAATGGTAGCAGACTGTATTACCACTAGATATAGACAACCTAGATGGGTAAACTATAGAAAACAGTAGCAGACTGTATTACCACTAGATATAGACAACCTAGATGGGTAAACTATAGAGAATGCTAGCAGACTGTATTACCACTAGATATAGACAACCTAGATGGGTACTATAGAAAATGGTAGTAGACTGTATTACCACTAGATATAGACAACCTAGATGGGTACACCTATAGAGAATGGTAGCAGACTGTATTACCACTAGATATAGACAACCTAGATGGGTCAACTATAGAGAATGGTAGCAGACTGTATTACCACTAGATATAGACAACATAGATGGGTAAACAATAGAGAATGGTAGCAGACTGTATTACCACTAGATATAGACAACCTAGATGGGTAAACTATAGAAAACAGTAGCAGACTGTATTACCACTAGATATAGACAACCTAGATGGGTAAACTATAGAAAACAGTAGCAGACTGTATTACCACTAGATATAGACAACCTAGATGGGTCAACTATAGAAAACAGTAGCAGACTGTATTACCACTAGATATAGACAACCTAGATGGGTACTATAGAGAATGGTAGTAGACTGTATTACCACTAGATATAGATAACCTAGATGGGTAAACTATAGAGAATGGTAGCAGACTGTATTACCACTAGATATAGACAACCTAGATGGGTAAACTATAGAGAATGCTAGCAGACTGTATTACCACTAGATATAGACAACCTAGATGGGTAAACTATAGAGAATGCTAGCAGACTGTATTACCACTAGATATAGACAACCTAGATGGGTGCTATAGAGAATGGTAGCAGACTGTATTACCACTAGATATAGACAACCTAGATGGGTCAACTATAGAGAATGGTAGCAGACTGTATTACCACTAGATATAGACAACATAGATGGGTAAACTATAGAGAATGGTAGCAGACTGTATTACCACTAGATATAGACAACCTAGATGGGTCAACTATAGAGAATGGTAGCAGACTGTATTACCACTAGATATAGACAACCTAGATGGGTAAACTATAGAGAATGCTAGCAGACTGTATTACCACTAGATATAGACAACCTAAATGGGGTAACTATAGAGAATGCTAGCAGACTGTATTACCACTAGATATAGACAACCTAGATGGGTACACCTATAGAGAATGGTAGCAGACTGTATTACCACTAGATATAGACAACCTAGATGGGTACACCTATAGAGAATGGTAGCAGACTATATTACCACTAGATATAGACAACCTAGATGGGTACACCTATAGAGAATGGTAGCAGACTGTATTACCACTAGATATAGACAACCTAGATGGGGTAACTATAGAGAATGCTAGCAGACTGTATTGTCGCCCCTAAAGCCAGAAAGGACTGTGTCCCCAGGGAATTGTGGTTTGACCAAATACGATGCTATTTTTTAAATATATTTATTTTCAGAGAACAAGTTAACTACTGACTTTCAGCATATAGATGTAACGGATGTGAAACGGCTAGCTTTAGTTAGCGGTGGTGCTGATGTAACGGATGTGAAACGGCTAGCTTAGTTAGCGGTGGTGCTGATGTAACGGATGTGAAACGGCTAGCTTAGTTAGCGGTGGTGCTGATGTAACGGATGTGAAACGGCTAGCTTAGTTAGCGGTGGTGCTGATGTAACGGATGTGAAACGGCTAGCTTAGTTAGCGGTGGTGCTGATGTAACGGATGTGAAACGGCTAGCTTTAGTTAGCGGTGGTGCTGATGTAACGGATGTGAAACGGCTAGCTTAGTTAGCGGTGGTGCTGATGTAACGGATGTGAAACGGCTAGCTTTAGTTAGCGGTGGTGCTGATGTAACGGATGTGAAACGGCTAGCTTTAGTTAGCGGTGGTGCTGATGTAACGGATGTGAAACGGCTAGCTTTAGTTAGCGGTGGTGCCGATGTAACGGATGTGAAACGGCTAGCTTTAGTTAGCGGTGGTGCTGATGTAACGGATGTGAAGCGGCTAGCTTAGTTAGCGGTGGTGCGGCGCTAAATAGCGTTTCAATCGGTGACGTCACTTTGCTCTGAGACCTTGAAGTAGTTCCCCTTGCTCTGCGGAGCGATGGGTAACGATGCTTCGGTGGGTGACTGTTGTTGATGTGTGCAGAGGGTCCCTGGTTCGCGCCCGGGTAGGGGCGAGGGGACGGTCTAAAGTTATACTGGTCCATAGAGACGTGTACTGAACTGGCTCAGATGACTGCTGATTGGTTCACAGAATAGGATGGTGGTTGGAGCTGTGGTGTTGGGATTTCAGCGCAGCCCTTTCCATGTTATGGATCATAAATTGGTGGCTTCTCGAAACATCTTCAATGTACAGCCAGCTGTCTCTCAGGGCATCTTCAATGTACAGCCAGCTGTCTCTCAGGGCATCTTCAATGTACAGCCAGCTGTCTCTCAGGGCATCTTCAATGTACAGCCAGCTGTCTCTCAGGGCATCTTCAATGTACAGCCAGCTGTCTCTCAGGGCATCTTCAATGTACAGCGAGCTGTCTCTCAGGGCATCTTCAATGTACAGCCAGCTGTCTCTCAGGGCATCTTCAATGTACAGCCAGCTGTCTCTCAGGGCATCTTCAATATACAGCCAGCTGTCTCTCAGGGCATCTTCAATGTACAGCCAGCTGTCTCTCAGGGCATCTTCAATGTACAGCCAGCTGTCCCTCAAGGCATCTTCAATGTACAGCCATCTGTCCCTCAGGGCATCTTCAATGTACAGCCAGCTGTCTCTCAGGGCATCTTCAATGTACAGCCAGCTGTCTCTCAGGGCATCTTCAATGTACAGCCAGCTGTCTCTCAGGGCATCTTCAATGTACAGCCAGCTGTCCCTCAAGGCATCTTCAATGTACAGCCATCTGTCTCTCAGGGCATCTTCAATGTACAGCCAGCTGTCTCTCAGGGCATCTTCAATGTACAGCCAGCTGTCTCTCAGGGCATCTTCAATGTACAGTGAGCTGTCTCTCAGGGCAGTCCAGAGACTGTTGTCCAATGGAAGCTTCTCTAAACATCAGATATGTACAGTGTGGTAATCCTGGTTTGCCCTCAGAGGAGCCTCGATTCGTCTGGACATGGACTCTACAAGGTGTTGAAAGCCTTCCACAGGGATGCTGGCCCATGTTGACTCTACAAGGTGTTTTAAAGCCTTCCACAGGGATGCTGGTCCATGTTGACTCTACAAGGTGTTGAAAGCCTTCCACAGGGATGCTGGCCCATGTTGACTCTACAAGGTGTTGAAAGCCTTCCACAGGGATGCTGGCCCATGTTGACTCTACAAGGTGTTGAAAGCCTTCCACAGGGATGCTGGTCCATGTTGACTCTACAAGGTGTGGAAAGCGTTCCACAGGGATGCTGGCCCATGTTGACTCTACAAGGTGTTGAAAGCCTTCCACAGGGATGCTGGCCCATGTTGACTCTACAAGGTGTGGAAAGCGTTCCACAGGGATGCTGGTCCATGTTGACTCTACAAGGTGTTGAAAGCCTTCCACAGGGATGCTGGCCCATGTTGACTCTACAAGGTGTTGAAAGCGTTCCACAGGGATGCTGGCCCATGTTGACTCCAATGCGTCCCACAGTTGTGTCAAAGTTGGCTGGATGTCCTTTGGATGGTGGACCATTCTTGATATACTGTTGAGCTTTAAAAACCCAGCAGCGTTGCAGTTCTTGACACTAACCGGTGGCCCTGGCACCTACGACTATAACCCCGTTCAAAGACCCTTACATATGTTGTCTTGCCCATTTACCTCAAGGCTTAAAAATCCTTAATTAACTTGTCTCCTCTCCTTCATCTACACTGATTGAAGTGGATTTAACAAGTGACATCAATAAGGGATCATATCTTTCACCTGGATTCACCTGGTCAGTCTGTCATGGAAAGAGCAGGTGTTCCTAATGATTCACCTGGTCAGTCTGTGTGATGGAAAGAGCAGGTGTTCCTAATGATTCACCTGGTCTGTCTGTGTCATGGAAAGAGCAGGTGTTCCTAATGATTCACCTGGTCAGTCTGTCATGGAAAGAGCAGGTGTTCCTAATGATTCACCTGGTCAGTCTGTCATGGAGAGAGCAGGTGTTCCTAATGATTCACCTGGTCAGTCTGTCATGGAAAGAGCAGGTGTTCCTAATGATTCACCTGGTCAGTCTGTGTCATGGAAAGAGCAGGTGTTCCTAATGATTCACCTGGTCAGTCTGTCATGGAAAGAGCAGGTGTTCCTAATGATTCATCTGGTCAGTCTGTCATGGAAAGAGCAGGTGTTCCTAATGATTCACCTGGTCAGTCTGTCATGGAAAGAGCAGGTGTTCATAATGATTCACCTGGTCAGTCTGTCATGGAAAGAGCAGGTGTTCCTAATGAATCACCTGGTCAGTCTGTCATGGAGAGAGCAGGTGTTCCTAATGATTCACCTGGTCAGTCTGTCATGGAAAGAGCAGGTGTTCCTAATGATTCATCTGGTCAGTCTGTCATGGAAAGAGCAGGTGTTCCTAATGATTCACCTGGTCAGTCTGTCATGGAAAGAGCAGGTGTTCATAATGATTCACCTGGTCAGTCTGTCATGGAAAGAGCAGGTGTTCCTAATGAATCACCTGGTCAGTCTGTCATGGAGAGAGCAGGTGTTCCTAATGAATCACCTGGTCAGTCTGTGTCATGGAAAGAGCAGGTGTTCCTAATGAATCACCTGGTCAGTCTGTCATGGAGAGAGCAGGTGTTCCTAATGATTCACCTGGTCAGTCTGTCATGGAGAGAGCAGGTGTTCCTAATGAATCACCTGGTCAGTCTGTGTCATGGAAAGAGCAGGTGTTCCTAATGAATCACCTGGTCAGTCTGTCATGGAAAGACCAGGTGTTCCTAATGTTTTGTCCACTCAGTGTATAACTTATTTTAGTTGTATTTTGTATTTAAAATTAAATGTCAATTAAATATCTGATGTTGTTCTTGTCTAGAACTGGTTTTTACTTTTTCATTTCTACATTTTACGTGGCCCCAGGTAGAGTAGCTGCATGTTCAGTAGTTAATGAAAAAGTCTCCCTCTGTCTCCCTCTCTGTCTCTCTGTCTCCCTCTGTCTCCCTCTCCAGCTCTCTGTCTCCCTCTGTCTCTCTCTGTCTCCCTCTGTCTCCCTCTCTGTCTCTCCCTCTGTCTCCCTCTGTCTCCCTCTCCAGCTCTCTGTCTCCCTCTGTCTCCCTCTGTCTCCCTCTCCAGCTCTCTGTCTCCCTCTGTCTCCCTCTGTCTCTCTCTGTCTCCCTCTGTCTCCCTCTGTCTCCCTCTGTCTCTCTCTGTCTCCCTCTGTCTCTCCCTCTGTCTCTCCCTCTGTCTCCCTCTGTCTCCCTCTCCAGCTCTCTGTCTCCCTCTGTCTCTCTCTGTCTCCCTCTGTCTCCCTCTGTCTCCCTCTCCAGCTCTCTGTCTCCCTCTGTCACTCTCTGTCTCCCTCTGTCTCCCTCTGTCTCTCTCTGTCTCCCTCTGTCTCCCTCTGTCTCCCTCTGTCTCCCTCTGTCTCTCCCTCTGTCTCCCTCTGTCTCCCTCTCCAGCTCTCTGTCTCCCTCTGTCTCCCTCTGTCTCTCCCTCTGTCTCCCTCTGTCTCCCTCTGTCTCTCTCTGTCTCCCTCTGTCTCTCCCTCTGTCTCTCCCTCTGTCTCCCTCTGTCTCCCTCTCCAGCTCTCTGTCTCCCTCTGTCTCCCTCTGTCTTTCTCTGTCTCTCCCCCTGTCTCTCCCCCTGTCTCTCCCTCTGTCTCGCTCTCTGTCTCCCTCTCTGTCTCCCTCTCCAGCTCTCTGTCTCCCTCTGTCCCTCTCTGTCTCTCTGTCTCTGTCTCTCTCTCTCTGTCTCCCTCTGTCGCTCTCTGTCTCCCTCTCCAGCTCTCTGTCTCCCTCTCCAGCTCTGTCTCTCCCTCGGTCTCTCCTGCTCTCTGTCTCTCTCTCTCACACCCTCTAATTCGTCTCTCTTTCACACAACCATCATGCTAAGCCTTGTGTGTGTCAGAGCAACAGGTGGCTAGGCCACAGTGACATCACCACCAATGAATGAAGTTCACGGGTGGAGGGAGGAGACAGAGAGAGAGAGAGAGAGAGAGAGAGAGAGACAGAGAGAGACAGAGAGAGAGAGAGAGAGACAGAGAGAGACAGAGAGAGAGAGAGAGAGAGAGAGAGAGACAGAGAGAGAGAGAGAGAGAGACAGAGAGAGACGAGAGTGCCGAGAATTGGTCAGCACACACACACAGACACACAGACACCCTGCCACAGGAAGTGGTCTCCGTGGTAACCTGATCTACATCCTGTTTGATGAACAGAGGGAGAAGATGTTGATACAACCCGTTCTATGAGAAGTGTTTGTGTTGAAGCGTTCTGTCAACGTGACACTGTTTCTAACACTGTTTCTAATGTCACACTGCTGCTTATTATAACAACTACTGAAGCAGTAGGTCACACACACACACACACACACACACACACACACACACACACACACACACACACACAGACACAGACACAGACAGACACAGACACACACACACACGTACACACACACACACACACACACACACACACACACACACACAGACACACACAGACACAGACACACACACAAACACACACATACACATACACACACACACACAGACACACACACAGACACACACACACAGACACACACACACACGTACACACACACACACACACACACACACACACACACACACACGTACACACGTACACACACACACACACCTTGCTGTACCTGTCTTTCAGAGGGAGAAAGATCCAGTGTAGATCACTACTTACTTTCTCACTTTTTTGTTTTCTACAATTTACACAATCTGCCTGCCTCTCTCCCCCTCGCTCTCTCTCTCCTCCTCCCCCTCCTCTCCCCCTCCCTCTCTCTCTCCTCTTCCCCTCTCTCCCCCTCGCTCTCTCATCCTCCTCCCCCTCCCCTCCTCTCCTCTCCCCCTCTCTCTCGCCTCCTCCCCCCCTCTCCTCTCCCCCTCTCTCTCCTCTTCCCCTCTCTCTCGCCTCCTCCCCCCTCCCCTCCTCTCCTCTCCTCTCCCTCTCTCTCCCTCCTCCCCCTCCCCTCCTCTCCTCTCTCCCTCTCTCCCTCTCCTCCCCCTCTCTCCTCTTCCCCTCTCTCTCTCTCTCTCTCTCCCCCTCTCTCCTCTTCCCCTCTCTCTCCCTCTCTCTCCTCCCCTCCTCTCCCTCTCCCTCTCCCTCCCCCTCTCTCCTCCTCTCTCTGTGTGTAATCTGAGCTGTCCATTTTCCTGAACTTTGAACTTCTAATGTGAGTGTTCTGAGTCACGTTGCCGATGCTCTTCTACAAACACTTCTCAACACACACACACACACACACACACACACACACACACACACACACACACACACACACACACACAGCGTACCTTGGTGCAGTCCTGGCATTGGAAGACGTAGCAGTAACAGAGATGTGTGTCTCGAACCAGACAACCAAAGCTACACGGCTCCCTGCTGTCGTGGAGTAGCTTGGTGACGTGGTGCGGCCGGCACTTAAACAACACCGTGTGTGTGAGGGGGTCCCACGGTCGCCTGTCCCTCTCCACCTCCTCCTCCGTCCACACACACCTCACCCACGAGGCGGACACACACAGACACACCGCCTGGTGTCGTCGTGAGGAAACGCTCTCTCCGTTTCCGGGGTGTGTGCCTCTACTTGCAGGACTTCCAGGCGGCCGACCCCCTACGGGCTTGTCTCTCTCCCCGGGCCGAGGCCTCCCGATCTCAGCCACGACCCAGGGCAGCATGGCCATGGTGGTGAGGTGATGGACCGGGAGGCAGCCAACCAGAGTCAGTCTGTATTCAACCTCTTCCTCCTCTTCCTCTGTGTTTCTTCCCAGAGGGGTGAGGTGGAGGGGGGAGGGTGTAGAGGTGAGGGTTGTGTAGGACGATCTGTTAGGGGTAAGGTTAAGGCGGGAGGGGGTGAGGGCTGGGTGAGGAATGGTGTTGGGGGTGAGGGGGTGGGTGACGAGGACGAGGGGTGAGGGCTGAGAAAGAGGTTCTGTTATGGGGAGAATAAGGGGGAGGGGGTGAGGGCTGGATGAGGAATGGTGTTGGGGGTGAGGGGGTGGGTGACGAGGACGAGGGGGTGAGGGCTGAGAAAGAGGTTCTGTTATGGGGGAGAATAAGGGGGAGGGGTGAGGGCTGGATGAGGAATGGTGTTGGGGGTGAGGGGGTGGGTGACGAGGGGAGGGGTGAGGGCTGAGAATGAAGTTCTGTTTTGGGGGAGAATAAGGGGGAGGGGGCTAAAGGAGAAGGGAGGGAGGGGCGGTGTTTGGGGTGAGGGGGAGGATGCCGAGGGGGAGAGGGTGAGGGCTGAGAAAGAGGTTCTGTTATGGGGGAGAATAAGGGGGAGGGGGTGAGGGCTGGGTGAGGAATGATGTTGGGGGTGAGGGGGTGGGTGACGAGGACGAGGGGGTGAGGGCTGAGAAAGAAGTTCTGTTATGGGGGAGAATAAGGGGGGAGGGGGCTAAAGGAGAAGGGAGGGGAGGGGCGGTGTTTGGGGTGAGGGGAAGGGGAGGGCTTCTGGGGCGTTGGTCACGGGGCTTGACGTCAAAGTAGAGACCCTCCATGGCTGTTTGTCTCCTTGGAAGTCCTCTGGTCTATATCTGCTGGGACAACCACAACATTACACAGAGTTACTGAAAACTGGGACAACCACAACGTAACCCAGAGTTACTGAAAACTGGGACAACCACAACGTAACCCAGAGTTACTGAAAACTGGGACAACCACAACATTACACAGAGTTACTGAAAACTGGGACAACCACAACGTAACCCAGAGTTACTGAAAACGGGGACAACCACAACGTTACCCAGAGTTAATGAAAACTGGGACAACCACAACATTACACAGAGTTACTGAAAATTGGGACAACCACAACATTACACAGAGTTACTGAACACGGGGACAACCACAGCATTACACAGAGTTACTGAACACAGGGACAACAAAAAGACAACACAGAGTTAATGAAGACTGGGACAACAAAAAGACTACACAGAGTTAACGAAGACTGGGACAACAAAAAGACTACACAGAGTTAACGAAGACTGGGACAACAAAAAGACTACACAGAGTTAACGAAGACTGGGACAACCATACCACTACACAGAGTTTCTGAAGTATGTCTGTACTGCAGCCTGTGTGTTATTTTGTGATCAGGAGGGACAGTAGTGTAGCAGGTCATGCGGGGGTTAGGAGTGGTAGCTAATATCTATCTCTGAATTTCAACACCTGTCTGTTTCTATTTGGGTTTACAGTTGTCACAGCGACACGAGGCCTACAGGTAACTGCCAGAGTAAAGGAAACACGCGACTAAATGAGGGATACAAAGTAATATTGAAAACAGGTGCTTCCACACATTGAATGCAGGTTCCTGAGTTAATTAAGCAAATAACATCCCATCATGCTTAGGGGTCATGTATTAAAATTCCCCCAGTTGTCCAGTATTTAGGCTATACCGTGGCTGGAAGAGGAGATCTCAGTGGCTTTGGAAAAAGGGACCTCAAATGAGCACAGGGGGTTTAAAGGGTGTGTGTGTGTGTGTGTGTGTGTGTGTGTGTGTGTGTAGTGTGTGTGTGTGTGTGTGTGTGTAGTGTGTGTGTGTGTGTGTGTGTGTGTAGTGTGTGTGTGTGTGTGTGTGTGTGTGTGTGTGTGTGTGTGTGTGTGTGTGTGTGTGTGTGTGTGTGTGTGTGTGTGTGTGTGTGTGTGTGTGTGTGTGTGTATCAAGTCACCAGATCTCAACCCAATTGAATACTTCTGGGAGATTCTGGAGCGCCACCTGAGACAGTGTTTTCCACCACCGTCAACAAAACACCAAAAACATGTAGTTTTCTGGTGGAAGAACGAGGTCACATCCCTCCAGTAGAGTTCCAGACCCTTCTGGTGGAAGAACGAGGTCACGTCCCTCCAGTAGAGTTCCAGACCCTTCTGGTGGAAGAACGAGGTCACGTCCCTCCAGTAGAGTTCCAGACCCTTCTGGTGGAAGAACGAGGTCACATCCCTCCAGTAGAGTTCCAGACCCTCTGGTGGAAGAATCCATGTCAGGTGTCCATTGAAGCTGATCTGGCTGCTGGTGACCCAACGCCCTATTCCATTAACGTTGGGGTTTCCTTTATCTTGGTGTTTACGTTGGGGGGTTTCCTTATCGTCCCCTTTATCTTGAGTGTTTACATTCTGTTGGGGGTTTCCTTTATCTTGGAGTTCCAGACCATTATGTTGGGGGTTTCCTTTATCTTGGTGTTTACATTACGTTGGGGTTTCCTTTATCTTGGTGTTTACATTATGTTGGGGGTTTCCTTTATCTTGGTGTTTTACGTTGGGGGTTTCCTTTATCTTGGTGTTTACTGTTTCCTTTATCTTGGTGTTTACATTATGTTGGGGGTTTCCTTTATCTTGGTGTTTACATTACGTTGGGGGGTTTCCTTTATCTTGGTGTTTACATTATGTTGGGGGTTTCCTTTATCTTGGTGTTTACATTATGTTGGGGGGTTTCCTTTATCTTGGTGTTTACATTATGTTGGGGGTTTCCTTTATCTTGGTGTTTACATTATGTTGGTGTTTACATTACGGTTGTGTTCCCTTTATCTTGGTGTTTACATTATGTTGGTGTTTACATTACGGTTGTGTTCCCTTTATCTTGGTGTTTACATTATGTTGGCGTTTCCTTTATATTGGTGTTTCCTTTATCTTGGTATTTACATTATATTGGTGTTTCCTTTATCTCGGTGTTTACATTATGTTGGTGTTTCCTTTATCTTGGTGTTGGGGTTTCCTTCATCTTGGTGTTTACATTATGTTGGTGTTTCCTTTATCTTGGTGTTTCCTTTATGTTGGTGTTTCCTTTATCTTGGTCTTTACATTATGTTGGAGTTTCCTTTATCTTGGTGTTTACATTATGTTGGTGTTTCCTTTATCTTGGTGTTTCCTTTATGTTGGTGTTTCCTTTATCTTGGTCTTTACATTATGTTGGTGTTTCCTTTATCTTGGTGTTTACATTATGTTGGTGTTTCCTTTATCTTGGTGTTTACATTATGTTAGTGTTCCCTT
>NC_088413.1:2179010-2181510 GCF_034236695.1 Oncorhynchus nerka | reverse complement strand
TTCTCTAGAGATAAATCAGATCCAGCCTGAACTGTGCAACTAGGGAGTTGTAGTTTCTCTAGAGATAAATCAGATCCAGCCTGAACTGTGCAACTAGGGAGTTGTAGTTTCTCTAGAGATAAATCAGATCCAGCCTGAACTGTGTGATGTAGTAGGGAGGTGTAGTTTCTCTAGCGATAAATCAGATCCAGCCTGAACTGTGTGATGTAGTAGGGAGTTGTAGTTTCTCTAGAGATAAATCAGATCCAGACTGAACTGTGTGATGTAGTAGGGAGTTGTAGTTTCTCTAGAGATAAATCAGATCCAGCCTGAACTGTGTGTTGTAGTAGGGAGGTGTAGTTTCTCTAGCGATAAATCAGATCCAGCCTGAACAGTATGATGTAGTAGGGAGTTGTAGTTTCTCTAGACATAAATCAGATCCAGACTGAACTGTGTGATGTAGTAGGGAGTTGTAGTTTCTCTAGAGATAAATCAGACCCAGACTGAACAGTGTGACTTACCCAAGAAGACTCTAATCAGCTGTAATGACTCCTAGAGACTTACCCAAGAAGACTCCCAGCTGTAATGACTCTTAGAGACTTACCCAGGAAGACTCCCAGCTGTAATGACTCTTAGAGACTTACCCAGAAAGACTCTAATCAGCTGTCATCACTCTTAGAGACTTACCCAAGACTCCCAGCTGTAATGACTCTTAGAGACTTACCCATGAAGACTCCCAGCTGTAATGACTCTTAGAGACTTACCCAAGAAGTCTCCCAGCTGTAATGACTCTTAGAGACTTACCCAAGAAGACTCCCAGCTGTAATGACTCTTAGAGACTTACCCAAGAAGACTCTAATCAGCTGTAATGACTCCTAGAGACTTACCCAAGAAGACTCCCAGCTGTAATGACTCTTAGAGACTTACCCAGGAAGACTCCCAGCTGTAATGACTCTTAGAGACTTACCCATAAAGACTCCCAGCTGTAATGACTCTTAGAGACTTACCCAAGAAGTCTCCCAGCTGTAATGACTCTTAGAGACTTACCCAAGAAGACTCCCAGCTGTAATGACTCTTAGAGACTTACCCAAGACGACTCCCAGCTGTAATGACTCTTAGAGACTTACCCATGAAGACTCCCAGCTGTAATGACTCTTAGAGACTTACCCAAGAAGTCTCCCAGCTGTAATGACTCGTAGAGACTTACCCAAGAAGACTCCCAGCTGTAATGACTCTTAGAGACTTACCCAAGAAGACTCTAATCAGCTGTAATGACTCCTAGAGACTTACCCAAGAAGACTCCCAGCTGTAATGACTCTTAGAGACTTACCCAGGAAGACTCCCAGCTCTTAGAGACTAACCCAAGAAGACTCCCAGCTGTAATGACTCTTAGAGACTTACCCAAGAAGACTCCCAGCTGTAATGACTCTTAGAGACTTACCCAGGAAGACTCCCAGCTGTAATGACTCTTAGAGACTTACCCAGAAAGACTCCCAGCTGTAATGACTCTTAGAGACTTACCCAGAAAGACTCTAATCAGCTGTCATCACTCTTAGAGACTTACCCAGAAAGACTCTAATCAGCTGTCATCACTCTTAGAGACTTACCCAAGACTCCCAGCTGTAATGACTCTTAGAGACTTACCCAAGAAGACTCCCAGCTGTAATGACTCTTAGAGACTTAGCCAGAAGACTCCCAGCTGTAATGACTCTTAGAGACTTACCCAAGAAGTCTCCCAGCTGTAATGACTCTTAGAGACTTACCCAAGAAGACTCCCAGCTGTAATGACTCTTAGAGACTTACCCAAGACGACTCCCAGCTGTAATCACTCTTAGAGACTTACCCAGGAAGACTCCCAGCTGTAATGACTCCTAGAGACTTACCCAAGAAGACTCCCAGCTGTAATGACTCTTAGAGACTTACCCAAGACGACTCCCAGCTGTAATGACTCTTAGAGACTTACCCAAGAAGACTCCCAGCTGTAATGACTCTTAGAGACTTACCCAGAAGACTCCCAGCTGTAATGACTCTTAGAGACTTACCCAAGAAGTCTCCCAGCTGTAATGACTCTTAGAGACTTACCCAAGAAGACTCCCAGCTGTAATGACTCTTAGAGACTTACCCAAGACGACTCCCAGCTGTAATCACTCTTAGAGACTTACCCAGGAAGACTCCCAGCTGTAATGACTCCTAGAGACTTACCCAAGAAGACTCCCAGCTGTAATGACTCTTAGAGACTTACCCAAGACGACTCCCAGCTGTAATGACTCTTAGAGACTTACCCAAGAAGACTCCCAGCTGTAATGACTCCTAGAGACTTACCCAGGAAGACTCCCAGCTCTTAGAGACTTACCCAGAAAGACTCCCAGCTGTAATCACTGCCAATGGGTTTCTAACATGTATTGACTCAGGGAGGAAGGAGGGAGGGTGAATACGTATCTAATAATCAAAGGTATATTAGTGGTGTAGTTTTCATTCATTTGTAATAAATGTTCCGATTTTCTTTCTTCTACCATTTTTG
>NC_088413.1:2171510-2176510 GCF_034236695.1 Oncorhynchus nerka | reverse complement strand
AACTGAAGTATTATATTACTACCATCATGTATACACAACAACTGAAGTATTATATTACTACCATCATGTATACACAACAACTGAAGTATTATAGTACTACCATCATGTATACACAACAACTGAAGTATTATATTACTACCATCATGTATACACAACAACTGAAGTATTATAGTACTACCATCATGTATACACAACAACTGAAGTATTATAGTACTACCATCATGTATACACAACAACTGAAGTATTATATTACTACCATCATGTATACACAACAACTGAAGTATTATAGTACTACCATCATGTATACACAACAACTGAAGTATTATAGTACTACCATCATGTATACACAACAACTGAAGTATTATAGTACTACCATCATGTATACACAACAACTGAAGTATTATAGTACTACCATCATGTATACACAACAACTGAAGTATTATAGTACTACCATCATGTATACACAACAACTGAAGTATTATAGTACTACCATCATGTATACACAACAACTGAAGTATTATATTACTACCATCATGTATACACAACAACTGAAGTATTATATTACTACCATCATGTATACACAACAACTGAAGTATTTGATTAATGTGAATAAATAATGGTTACTAAGTGATCTACAGTACTGGACAGTCACTACCATCATGTATACACAACAACTGAAGTATTATAGTACTACCATCATGTATACACAACAACTGAAGTATTATAGTACTACCATCATGTATACACAACAACTGAAGTATTATATTACTACCATCATGTATACACAACAACTGAAGTATTTGATTAATGTGAATAAATAATGGTTACTAAGTGATCTACAGTACTGGACAGTCACTACCATCATGTATACACAACAACTGAAGTATTATAGTACTACCATCATGTATACACAACAACTGAAGTATTTGATTAATGTGAATAAATAATGGTTACTAAGTGATCTACAGTACTGGACAGTCACTACCATCATGTATACACAACAACTGAAGTATTTGATTAATGTGAATAAATAATGCCTTACTAAGTAGATCTACAGTACTGGACAGTCACTACCATCATGTATACAACAACTGAAGTCCATTAGGGTCGGCCTCCAGGCCGACTACAGTACTATAACACAGTCACTACCATCGGCCTGGGACTTTTATTAGTTGTTTTGTTCAGTGTTACAGCATTGAAACACACACAAAGGGCATTTAATGTAAAAATAATAAAACATAAACATGATAATAAGTCATCGAAACAGAAAATCAGAAAGTATTAATCACACAGCATTGGTAGTCGGCCTGGAACGCACCCGTAATCTGACAGGACTATAACACAGCCTCCATTAGTAGTCGGCCTGGAACGCACCCGTAATCTGACAGGACTATAACACAGCCTCCATTAGTAGTCGGCCTGGAACGCACCCGTAATCTGACAGGACTATAAACACAGGCTCCATTAGTAGTCGGCCTGGAACGCACCCGTATTCTGACAGAACTACAACACAGCCTCCATTAGTAGTCGGCCTGGAACGCACCCGTAATCTGACAGGACTGTAAACACAGCCTCCATTAGTAGTCGGCCTGGAACGCACCCGTAATCTGACAGGACTACAACACAGCCTCCATTAGTAGTCGGCCTGGAACGCACCCGTAATCTGACAGGACTATAACACAGCCTCCATTAGTAGTCGGCCTGGAACGCACCCGTAATCTGACAACTATAACACAGGCTCCATTAGTAGTCGACCTGGAACGCACCCGTAATCTGACAGGACTACAACACAGGCTTGGAATTTACACAGGAATGACATGATGTAGTTAAAATCACTGTTTTTCATATTACACATTTTACAATATCTATTCTCTCGGCAGATTGTAGTCAAAAAGTATAATTAAATGACCAAATGAACAGGTTTTTCCTTTTAAAAATCACATCTTTATTGTTGTTCTTGAAACATTATGCAGTAATGGTTACAGAGGAGGCTGGTTATTGAGGAGGAGGCAGTGGTATCAGTATTTTTAAAAAACAATTATTTAACCAGGCAAGTCAATTAAGAACAAATTCTTATTTACAATGACGGCCTACCACCGGCCAAACCCGGACGACGCCGGGCCAATTGTGCGCCGTCCTATGGGACCTCCCAATCACGGTCGGTTGTGATACAGCCTGGAATCGAACCAGGGTCTGTAGTGATGCAGTGACAGACCACTGAGTCACTCGGGAGCCTAGTGGTAGTACTACTCCTCCTCCTTCTTCTCAAACAGGGTTGGAGTTAAAACCCTGAACGACAGTTAGTAACCCTGTGTGTTTGGTCAAATACACAGCACTCCAGCTAGTAGATAAGACTTAGAGCTCCAGGTACAACCCATTAAAGACTTCTAGAATGTGTGTGAGTTCTAGAATGTGTGTGTGTGTGTGAGTTCTAGAATGTGTGTGTGTGTGTGAGTTCTACAATGTGTGTGAGTTCTAGAATGTGTGTGAGTTCTGGAAGAAGAATGTGTGAAAGGGAATCTTGATCAGGAAGTCAAACCAGCGCGGGTCTTTGTGTTGACAAGCCACTGATGTGTGTTACTCAGGCTTGGACAGCAGGTTATTCTTCTGGGGCTGGAAGAAGTCCTCTACGATGGCATTAACCAGGTCATCTAACTCCTTCTGTAAACCTGCAACATCACTGAGACACAGAGAGAGATGGAGGAGGAGAGAGATGGAGGAGGAGGAGAGAGAGATGGAGGAGGAGGAGAGAGAGATGGAGGAGGAGGAGAGAGAGATGGAGGAGGAGGAGAGAGAGGAGGAGGAGGAGAGATGGAGGAGATGGAGGAGAGAGAGATGGAGGAGGAGGAGAGAGATGGAGGAGGAGGGAGAGAGATGGAGGAGGAGGAGAGAGAGATGGAGGAGGAGAGAGAGAGATGGAGGAGGAGGAGAGAGAGATGGAGGAGGAGGAGAGAGAGATGGAGGAGGAGAGAGAGATGGAGGAGGAGGAGAGAGAGATGGAGGAGGAGAGAGAGATGGAGGAGGAGGAGAGAGAGATGGAGGAGGAGAGAGAGATGGAGGAGGAGGAGAGAGAGATGGAGGAGAGAGAGATGGAGGAGGAGAGAGAGAGAGATGGAGGAGGAGAGAGAGATGGAGGGAGGAGAGGAGGATGGAGGAGAGAGGGATGGAGGAGGATGGAGAGAGAGATGGAGGAGGAGAGAGAGATGGAGGAGGAGAGAGAGGATGGAGGAGAGAGAGATGGAGGAGGAGGAGAGAGATGGAGGAGGAGAGAGATGGAGAGAGAGAGATGGAGAGAGAGAGATGGAGGAGAGAGAGAGATGGAGGAGGAGAGAGAGATGGAGGAGGAGAGAGAGAGATGGAGGAGGAGAGAGAGATGGAGGAGGAGGAGAGAGATGGAGGAGGAGGAGAGAGATGGAGGGAGAGAGAGGAGAGAAGGAGGGAGGAGAGAGAGATGGAGGAGGAGGAGAGAGATGGAGGAGGAGGAGAGAGATGGAGGAGGAGGAGAGAGAGATGGAGGAGGAGGAGAGAGATGGAGGAGGAGGAGAGAGATGGAGGAGGAGAGAGATGGAGGAGGAGGAGAGAGAGATGGAGGAGGAGGAGAGAGATGGAGGAGGAGAGAAGGAGGGGGGAGAGAAGGAGGGAGGAGAGAGAGATGGAGGAGGAGAGATGGAGGGAGGAGAGACAGATGGAGGAGGAGAGATGGAGGAGGAGAGAGATGGAGGAGAAGAGAGAGATGGAGGGAGAGAGAGATGGAGGGAGGAGGAGAGAGATGGAGGGAGGAGGAGAGAGATGGAGAGGAGAGAGAGATGGAGAGAGGAGAGAGAGATGGAGAGAGGAGAGAGAGATGGAGGAGAGAGAGATGGAGGGAGGAGGAAAGAGAGAGAGATGGAGGAGAGAGAGATGGAGGGAGGAGGAGAGAGATGGAGGGAGGAGGAGAGAGATGGAGGGAGGAGAGAGATGGAGGGAGGAGGAAAGAGATGAGAGAGGAGAGAGAGATGGAGGAGATGGAGGGAGGAGAGACAGATGGAGGAGGAGAGATGGAGGGAGGAGGAAAGAGAGAGAGATGGAGGAGAGAGAGATGGAGGGAGGAGGAGAGAGATGGAGGGAGGAGGAGAGAGATGGAGGGAGGAGAGAGAGATGGAGGGAGGAGGAAAGAGATGGAGAGGAGAGAGAGATGGAGGAGATGGAGGGAGGAGAGACAGATGGAGGAGGAGAGATGGAGGAGAGAGATGGAGGAGAAGAGAGAGATGGAGGGAGGATGAGAGATGGAGGAGAAGAGAGATGGAGGAGGAGAGATGGAGGAGGAGAGAGATGGAGGGAGGAGAGAGATGGAGTGTTTATACCTGGAGGAGGAAAGATGAGAGAGATGGAGGAGATCTTGGTTTAGAGATGGAGGGAGGAGGTAGAGATGGAGGAGGAGAGAGATGGAGAGGGAGTGTGAGATGGAGAGGGAGAGAGATGGAGTACTTGAGGAGAGAGAGATGGAGGGAGGAGAGAGAGATGGAGGAGACTACTGGAGGAGGGAGGAGGAAAGAGGAGAGAGGAGAGGAGAGAGAGATGGAGGGAGGAGGAAAGAGATGGAGGACTCAGAGGAGAGATGGAGGAGGAGGAGAGAGAGGGAGAGAGAGATGGAGGAGGGAGAGAGATGGGGAGAGAGAGATGGAGGGAGGAGGAGGAGAGGAGGGAGGGAGAGAGATGGAGGGAAAGAGAGAGAGAGGGATCTGGAGAGAGAGATGGAGGGAGCCAGGGAGAGTATGGAGAGAAGCGAGGAGGTTTTTATAGAGATGGAGGAGAGAGAGATGGAGGGAGGAGAGAGAGATGGAGGGAGGAGGAGAGAGATGGAGAGAGATGGAGGGAGGAGGAGAGAGATGGAGGGAGGAGGAGAGAGATGGAGGAAAGAGAGAGAGATGGAGGAGAGAGAGATGGAGGAGGAGAGAGAGATGGAGGAGGAGAGAGAGAGATGGAGGAGGAGAGAGAGATGGAGGGAGGAGGAGAGAGAT
>NC_088413.1:2139010-2166510 GCF_034236695.1 Oncorhynchus nerka | reverse complement strand
ACCCCACTAAACCATCGTCTGGCTGGTCTAGTGGTGGTGGACACAGGAAGTCATTTAAACCCCACTAAACCATCGTCTGGCTGGTCTAGTGGTGGACACAGGAAGTCATTTAAACCCCACTAAACCATCATCTGGCTGGTCTAGTGGTGGACACAGGAAGTCATTTAAACCCCACTAAACCATCGTCTGGCTGGTCTAGTAGTGGACACAGGAAGTCATTTAAACCCCACTAAACCATCGTCTGGCTGGTCTAGTGGAGGACACAGGAAGTCATTTAAACCCCACTAAACCATCGTCTGGCTGGCCTAGTGGTGAAGGACTGGATAGGAGAGTCTGTTAAATGACTCCCAGCTGTCGTGACTCTGGATAGAAGCGTTGCCAGGGTATTGATTTGAATGTTCAGTTCTCTACCATAAGCCACCTCCAACGCCATATTTGATTTATTTATAGAATTTGGCAGTTTGTCCAACCGGCTTCACAACCGCAGACCATAACCACGCCAACCCAGGACCTCCACATCCTGCTTCTTCCCCTGCGGGATCGTCTTGAGACCAGCCACCTTTGACAGCTGATGAAACTGAGGAGTATTTATGTCTGTTATAAAGCCCTTATTTGGGGGAAAAACTCCTTCTGATTGGCTGGGCCTGTCTCCCCAGTGGGCGGGCCTGGCTCCCCATTGGCTGGACCTGGCTCCCCAGTGGGCGGGCCTGTTCTCCCCAGTGGGTGGGTCTGGCTCCCCAGTGGGCGGGTCTGGCTCCCCAGTGGGTGGGTCTGGCTCCCCAGTGGGTGGGCCTGGCTCCCCAGTGGGCGGGTCTGGCTCCCCAGTGGGTGGGTCTGGCTCCCCAGTGGGTGGGCCTGGCTCCCCAGTGGGCGGGTCTGGCTCCCCAGTGGGTGGGTCTGGCTCCCCAGTGTAGGTGGGTCTGGCTCCCCAGTGGTGGGTCTGGCTCCCCAGTGGGTGGCTCCCCAGTGGGCGGGCCTGACTCCCCAGTGGGTGGGCCTGGCTCCCCAGTGGGCGGGCCTGGTCAGTGGCCTGGCTCCCCAGTGGGTGGGCCTGTCTCCCCAGTGGGTGGGCCTGGCTCCCCAGTGAGTGGGTCTGTCAGTGGGTGGGTCTGTCTCCCCAGTGGTGGGTCTGTCTCCCCAGTGGGTGGGCCTGGCTCCCAGTGGGTGGGCCTGGCTCCCCAGTGGGTGGGTCTGGCTCCCCAGTGGGTGGTCTGGGTGGGCGGGTCTGGCTCCCAGTGGGTGGGTCTGGCTCCCCAGTGGGCGGGTCTGGCTCCCAGTGGGCGGGTCTGGCTCCCAGTGGGCGGGTCTGGCTCCCCAGTGAGTGGGTCTGGCTCCCCAGTGGGTGGGCCTGGTCCCCAGTGAGTGGGTCTGGCTCCCCAGTGGGTGGGGGTCAGTGGGTGGGCCTGGCTCCCCAGTGGGTGGGTCTGGCTCCCCAGTGGGTGGGTCTGGCTCCCCCTGGCTCCCCAGTGGGCGGGTCTGGCTCCCCAGTGGGCGGGCCTGGCTCCCCAGTGGGCGGGCCTGGCTCCCCAGTGGGCGGGCCTGGCTCCCCAGTGGGCGGGTCTGGCTCCCCAGTGGGTGGGCCTGGCTCCCCAGTGGGCGGGTCTGGCTCCCCAGTGGGTGGGTCTGGCTCCCCAGTGGGTGGGTCTGTCTCCCCAGTGGGTGGGTGGGCCTGGCTCCCCAGTCCCCAGTGGGCGGGCCTGGCTCCCCAGTGGGCCCAGTGGGCGGGTCTGGCTCCCCAGTGGGTGGGTCTGGCTCCCCAGTGGGTGGGCCTGGCTCCCCAGTGGGTGGGCCTGGCTCCCCAGTGGGCGGGTCTGGCTCCCCAGTGGGTGGGTCTGGCTCCCCAGTGGTTGTGCCTGGCTCCCCAGTGGGCGGGCCTGGCTCCCCAGTGGGTGGGTCTGGCTCCCCAGTGGGTGGGCCTGGCTCCCCAGTGGGTGGGTCTGGCTCCCCAGTGGGTGGGTCTGGCTCCCCAGTGGTGGGCCTGGCTCCCCAGTGGGCGGGTCTGTCTCCCCAGTGGGTGGGTCTGTCTCCCCAGTGGGTGGGTCTGTCTCCCCAGTGGGTGGGTCTGTCTCCCCAGTGGGTGGGCCAGTGGGTGGGTCTGTCTCCCCAGTGGGTGGGTGGGTCTGTCTCCCCAGTGGGTTGGGTCTGTCTCCCCAGTGGGTGGGCCCTGCCCCTGCCCTCCCAGGCCCAGTCATATGAAATCCATAGATTTAATGAATTTATTTAAATTGACTGATTTACTTCAATGACCTTGAAATTGTTGAGTTTCGATTTTTGTTCAGTAACTCAATTACCGGGTACAGCTTGTGCGCATGTGTGTGTAGTGTGTGTAGTGTAGTGTACTATTGTGTAGTGTAGTGTGTGTAGTGTACTATTGTGTAGTGTAGTGTGTGTAGTGTACTATTGTGTAGTGTAGTGTGTGTAGTGTACTATTGTGTAGTGTAGTGTGTGTGTAGTGTACTATTGTGTAGTGTAGTGTGTGTGTGTAGTGTGTGTAGTCTGGTGTGTGTGTGTAGTGTGTGTGTGTGTACTATAGTGTAGTGTGTGTGTGTGTGTAGTGTGTGTGTGTGTAGGTGTGTGTAGTGTGTGTGTGTGTGTAGTGTGTGTGTGTAGTGTGTAGTGTGTGTGTGTGTAGTGTGTGTAGTGTGTGTGTGTGTGTGTAGTGTGTGTGTAGTGTGTGTGTGTGTGTAGTGTGTGTGTGTGTAGTGTGTGTGTGTGTAGTGTGTGTAGTGTGTGTGTGTGTGTGTAGTGTGTGTGTAGTGTGTGTGTGTGTGTGTGTAGTGTACTATAGTGTAGTGTGTGTAGTGTGTGTGTAGTGCGTGTGTGTGTGTAGTGCGTGTGTGTGTGTAGTGTGTGTGTGTGTAGAGTGTGTAGTGTGTGTGTGTGTAGTGTGTGTGTGTGTGTAGTGTACTATAGTGTAGTGTGTGTGTAGTGTACTATAGTGTGTAGTGTGTGTAGTGTACTATAGTGTAGTGTGTGTGTGTAGTGTACTATAGTGTAGTGTGTGTGTGTGTGTAGTGTACTATAGTGTAGTGTGTGTGTGTAGTGTGTGTAGTGTACTATAGTGTAGTGTGTGTGTGTGTGTGTGTGTGTGTGTGTAGTGTACTATAGTGTAGTGTGTGTGTAGTGTGTGTAGTGTACTATAGTGTAGTGTGTGTGTAGTGTACTATAGTGTAGTGTGTGTGTAGTGTGTGTAGTGTACTATAGTGTAGTGTGTGTGTGTAGTGTACTATAGTGTAGTGTGTGTAGTGTAGTGTGTGTGTAGTGTACTATAGTGTGTGTGTAGTGTGTGTAGTGTACTATAGTGTAGTGTGTGTGTGTAGTGTACTATAGTGTAGTGTGTGTGTAGTGTACTATAGTGTAGTGTGTGTGTACTATAGTGTAGTGTGTGTGTAGTGTACTATAGTGTAGTGTGTGTGTGTGTGTGTAGTGTACTATAGTGTAGTGTGTGTGTGTAGTGTAGTGTAGTGTGTGTGTGTGTGTAGTGTGTGTAGTGTGTGTGTGTAGTGTGTGTGTAGTGTACTATAGTGTAGTGTGTGTGTGTGTGTGTGTGTGTGTAGTGTACTATAGTGTAGTGTGTGTGTGTAGTGTGTGTAGTGTACTATAGTGTAGTGTGTGTGTAGTGTACTATAGTGTAGTGTGTGTGTGTGTGTGTAGTGTACTATAGTGTAGTGTGTGTGTAGTGTACTATAGTGTAGTGTGTGTGTGTAGTGTGTGTAGTGTACTATAGTGTAGTGTGTGTGTAGTGTACTATAGTGTAGTGTGTGTGTGTAGTGTGTGTAGTGTACTATAGTGTAGTGTGTGTGTGTAGTGTGTGTAGTGTACTATAGTGTAGTGTGTGTGTAGTGTGTGTGTGTGTGTAGTGTGTGTGTAGTGTACTATAGTGTAGTGTGTGTGTAGTGTGTGTGTGTGTAGTGTGTGTGTAGTGTACTATAGTGTAGTGTACTATAGTGTAGTGTGTGTGTGTGTGTGTGTAGTGTACTATAGTGTAGTGTGTGTGTAGTGTGTGTGTGTGTGTGTGTGTGTGTGTACCTGTAGTGTAGTGTGTGTGTGTATAGTGTGTGTGTGTGTGTGTGTGTGTGTGTGTGTGTGTGTGTGTGTGTGTGTGTGTGTGTACCTATTGCCTCCTCGAAGGCGAACAGTACAATCTTGTTCTGGTCCAGCAGCTCTCTGGCTCTGTTGCCCATCCACTTGAACCCAGTCAGAGTTTCCTGTCCACACAGGATGTGATGTCATAGTCAGGAAGTGCCCTCATCCCCCCCCCTACATCATTCAAACTTTCATTCCATTCATTCACAAAAGGACCTTAGAATATTGACATGAGGTCTGTTCATTGAATGCGTGAGCGAGCTAGAGCGCTGAGAATAAGTGTGTGAAATTAAAAGTGTGTGTGTGTGTGTGTGTGTGTGTTTTACCTCGAAGTGGAAGCCCTCCTTGAGAGCGATGGCTCGTAGAATCTTAGAGGAGACGGTGGAGGCCAACATGTAGACCGACTTCACGGTAGACTGGTCCGGGTTGGTCTGTTTCCAACACTGATACACCCACCAACCCAGCAACGCCCCCAACTCATTACCACTGAACACACGCCACTGACCACTACACACGCACGCACGCACGCGCACGCACACACACACACACACACACACACACACACACACACACACACACACACACAGAGAGAGAGAGAGAGACACCTTATACACTCATCAACTCAGCAACCCCCCCAACACATTACCCATAATCCCTACAGGCCCCTTCTGTTCCTCAGCAACGCCCCCCAACACATTACCCATGATCCCTACAGGCCTCCTCCCCTTCTGTTGCTCAGCAACGCCCCCAACACATTACCCATGATCCCTACAGGCCCCTCCCCTTCTGTTGCTCAGCAACGCCCCCAACACATTACCCATGATCCCTACAGGCCTCCTCCCCTTCTGTTGCTCAGCAACGCCCCCAACACATTACCCATAATCCCTACAGGGCCTCCCCTTCTGTTGCTCAGCAACGCCCCCAACACATTACCCATGATCCCTACAGGCCCCTTCTGTTGCTCAGCAACGCCCCCAACACATTACCCATGATCCCTACAGGCCCCTTCTGTTGCTCAGCAACGCCCCCAACACATTACCCATGATCCCTACAGGCCCCTTCTGTTCCTCAGCAACGCCCCCAATACATTACCCATGATCCCTACAGGCCTCCTCCCCCTTCTGTTCCTCAGCAACGCCCCCAATACATTACCCATGATCCCTACAGGCCCCTTCTGTTGCTCAGCAACGCCCCCAATACATTACCCATGATCCCTACAGGCCCCTTCTGTTGCTCAGCAACGCCCCCCAACACATTACCCATGATCCCTACAGGCCCCTTCTGTTCCTCAGCAACGCCCCCAATACATTACCCATGATCCCTACAGGCCCCTTCTGTTGCTCAGCAACGCCCCCAACACATTACCCATGATCCCTACAGGCCTCCTCCCCCTTCTGTTGCTCAGCAACGCCCCCCAACACATTACCCATGATCCCTACAGGCCTCCTCCCCTTCTGTTCCTCAGCAACGCCCCCAACACATTACCCATGATCCCTACAGGCCCCTTCTGTTGCTCAGCAACGCCCCCAACACATTACCCATGATCCCTACAGGCCCCTTCTGTTGCTCAGCAACGCCCCCAACACATTACCCATAATCCCTACAGGCCCCTTCTGTTGCTCAGCAACGCCCCCAACACATTACCCATAATCCCTACAGGCCCCTTCTGTTGCTCAGCAACGCCCCCAACACATTACCCATGATCCCTACAGGCCCCTTCTGTTGCTCAGCAACGCCCCCAACACATTACCCATGATCCCTACAGGCCCCTTCTGTTCCTCAGCAACGCCCCCCAACACATTACCCATGATCCCTACAGGCCCCTTCTGTTCCTCAGCAACGCCCCCCAACACATTACCCATGATCCCTACAGGCCTCCTACCCTTTCTGTTGCTCAGGACGGCCTCAGGGTTGATATGACTGACCAGGACCCCCTCCCCTCAGGGTTGTTGGCCAGAACTGACCAGTAGCCCCCTCCCCTCCTCAGGGTTGATATGACTGACCAGACCCCCTCCCCCCTCAGGTTGATATGACTGACCAGGGGTCTCCTCAGGGGTTGATATGACACAGGACCCCGTTGATATGACCCTCCACTCAGGGTTGATATGACTGACCAGGACCCCCCCCTCCCAGGGTTGATATGACTGACCAGGACCCCCTCCCTCCTCAGGGTTGATATGACTGACCAGGACCCCCTCCCTCCTCAGGGTTGATATGACTGACCAGGACCCCCTCCCCTCCTCAGGGTTGATATGACTGACCAGGACCCCCTCCCCTCCTCAGGGTTGATATGACTGACCAGGACCCCCTCCCCTCCTCAGGGTTGATATGACTGACCAGGACCCCCTTCCCCTCCTCAGGGTTGATATGACTGACCAGGACCCCCTCCCCTCCTCAGGGTTGATATGACTGACCAGGACCCCCCCCTCCTCAGGGTTGATATGACTGACCAGGACCCCCTCCCCCCCTCCTCAGGGTTGATATGACTGACCAGGACCCCCTCCCCTCCTCAGGGTTGATATGACTGACCAGGACCCCCTCCTCAGGGTTGATATGACTGACCAGGACCCCCTCCCCTCCTCAGGGTTGATATGACTGACCAGGACCCCCTCCCCTCAGGGTTGATATGACTGACCAGGACCCCCTCCCCCCTCCTCAGGGTTGATATGACTGACCAGGACCCCCTCCCCTCCTCAGGGTTGATATGACTGACCAGGACCCCCCTCCCCTCCTCAGGGTTGATATGACTGACCAGGACCCCCCCCCTCCTCCAGGGTTGATATGACTGACCAGGACCCCCTCCCCTCCTCAGGGTTGATATGACTGACCAGGACAGGGTTGATATGACTGACCAGGACCCCCCCCCTCCCCTCCTCAGGGTTGATATGACTGACCAGGACCCCCTTCCCCTCCTCAGGGTTGATATGACTGACCAGGACCCCCCCCCTCCTCAGGGTTGATATGACTGACCAGGACCCCCTTCCCCTCCTCAGGGTTGATATGACTGACCAGGACCCCCTTCCCCTCCTCAGGGTTGATATGACTGACCAGGACCCCCCCCTCCTCAGGGTTGATATGACTGACCAGGACCCCCTCCCCTCCTCAGGGTTGATATGACTGACCAGGACCCCCTTCCCCTCCTCAGGGTTGATATGACTGACCAGGACCCCCTCCCCTCCTCAGGGTTGATATGACTGACCAGGACCCCCCTCAGGGTTGATATGACTGACCAGGACCCCTTCCCCTCCTCAGGGTTGATATGACTGACCAGGACCCCTCTCCCCTCCTCAGGGTTGATATGACTGACCAGGACCCCCCCCCCCCTTCCCCTCCTCAGGGTTGATATGACTGACCAGGACCCCCTCCCCCTCCTCAGGGTTGATATGACTGACCAGGACCCCCCCCCTCCTCAGGGTTGATATGACTGACCAGGACCCCCTCCCTCCTCAGGGTTGATATGACTGACCAGGACCCCCCCCCTCCTCAGGGTTGATATGACTGACCAGGACCCCCTCCCCTCCTCAGGGTTGATATGACTGACCAGGACCCCCTCCCCTCCTCAGGGTTGATATGACTGACCAGGACCCCCTCCCCTCCTCAGGGTTGATATGACTGACCAGGACCCCTTCCCCTCCTCAGGGTTGATATGACTGACCAGGACCCCCTTCCCCTCCCCTCCTCAGGGTTGATATGACTGACCAGGACCCCCTCCCCTCCTCAGGGTTGATATGACTGACCAGGACCCCCCTTCCCTCCTCAGGGTTGATATGACTGACCAGGACCCCCTTCCCCTCCTCAGGGTTGATATGACTGACCAGGACCCCCTCCCCTCCTCAGGGTTGATATGACTGACCAGGACCCCCCCCTCCCCTCCTCAGGGTTGATATGACTGACCAGGACCCCCTCCCCTCCTCAGGGTTGATATGACTGACCAGGACCCCTTCCCCTCCTCAGGGTTG
This sequence comes from Oncorhynchus nerka, assembly GCF_034236695.1. Classification (NCBI taxonomy): domain Eukaryota; kingdom Metazoa; phylum Chordata; class Actinopteri; order Salmoniformes; family Salmonidae; genus Oncorhynchus; species Oncorhynchus nerka. Next base: position 2,158,465 of record NC_088413.1, on the reverse strand, counting down.
ATATGACTGACCAGGACCCCCTTCCCCTCCTCAGGGTTGATATGACTGACCAGGACCCCCTTCCCCTCCTCAGGGTTGATATGACTGACCAGGACCCCCTCCCCTCCTCAGGGTTGATATGACTGACCAGGACCCCCCCCTCCTCAGGGTTGATATGACTGACCAGGACCCCCTCCCCTCCTCAGGGTTGATATGACTGACCAGGACCCCCTCCCCTCCCTCCTCAGGGTTGATATGACTGACCAGGACCCCCTCCCCTCCTCAGGGTTGATATGACTGACCAGGACCCCTCCCCTCCTCAGGGTTGATATGACTGACCAGGACCCCTCCCTCAGGGTTGATATGACTGACCAGGACCCCCTCCCCTCCTCAGGGTTGATATGACTGACCAGGACCCCCTCCCCTCCTCAGGGTTGATATGACTGACCAGGACCCCCCTCCCCTCCTCAGGGTTGATATGACTGACCAGGACCCCCCCTCCCCTCCTCAGGGTTGATATGACTGACCAGGACCCCCTCCCCTCCTCAGGGTTGATATGACTGACCAGGACCCCCTCCCCTCCTCAGGGTTGATATGACTGACCAGGACCCCCTTCCCCTCCTCAGGGTTGATATGACTGACCAGGACCCCCTCCCCCCCCTGACCAGGACCCCCCCCTCCTCAGGGTTGATATGACTGACCAGGACCCCCTCCTCCTCAGGGTTGATATGACTGACCAGGACCCCCTCCCCTCCTCAGGGTTGATATGACTGACCAGGACCCCCTTCCCCCCTCCCCTCCCCTCCTCAGGGTTGATATGACTGACCAGGACCCCCCCCCTCCTCAGGGTTGATATGACTGACCAGGACCAGGACCCCCTCCCCTCCTCAGGGTTGATATGACTGACCAGGACCCCCTCCCCTCCTCAGGGTTGATATGACTGACCAGGACCCCCTCCCCTCCTCAGGGTTGATATGACTGACCAGGACCCCCCCCCTCCTCAGGGTTGATATGACTGACCAGGACCCCCTCCCCTCCTCAGGGTTGATATGACTGACCAGGACCCCCTCCCCTCCTCAGGGTTGATATGACTGACCAGGACCCCCCCCCCTCCTCAGGGTTGATATGACTGACCAGGACCCCCCCCCTCCTCAGGGTTGATATGACTGACCAGGACCCCCTCCCCTCCTCAGGGTTGATGACCAGGACCCCCCCCCTCCTCCAGGGGAACTGACCAGGACCCCCTCCCTCCTCACGGGTTGATATGGAGGTCAGGAGGCCTTGAAAGCTGATTGACTGACCAGGACCGTGTCCCCCTCCTCACGGAGGGTGTGACTGACCAGGACCCCTTCACCTCCTGAACTCTTGTTGATGTCCCTGAAAGGAGGGGAGAGCAGGACAGGTCAGGGTTGTGTGTGTTACCTGAGGTTGATATGACTGTGTTACCAGGACCCCCTCCCCTACCTCAGGGTTGATATGACTGACCAGGTTCCTCAGGGTTGATATGACTGACCAGGTCCCCTCCTCAGGGTTGATATGTGACCAGGTTACCTCAGGGTTGATATGACTGACCAGGACCCCCTTCCCCTCCTCAGGGTTGATATGACTGACCAGGACCCCCTCCCCTACCTCAGGGTGATATGACTGACCAGGACCCCTTCCCCTCCTCAGGGTTGATATGACTGACCAGGACCCCTCCCCTCCTCAGGGTGTTGTTCCCCTCCTATGATATGACTGACCAGGTGTTACCTCAGGGTTGATATGACTGACCAGGACCCCCTCCTCCTCAGGGTGATATGACTGACCAGGACCCCCTCCCCTCCTCAGGGTTGATATGACTGTGTTACCTCAGGGTGTGATATGACTGACCAGGACCCCCCCCTCCTCAGGGTTGATATGACTGACCAGGACCCCCTCCCCTCCTCAGGGTTGATATGACTGACCAGGTTACCTGAGGTGTGTGTGTGTGTTACCTGACCAGGTCCCCTCCTCAGTGTGTGATATGACTGAGGTGTGTGTGGGTGTGTTACCTGACCAGGACCCCCTCCCCTCCTCAGGGTTGATATGACTGACCAGGTTACCTCAGGGTTGATATGTGACCAGGACCCCCTCCCCTCCTGAGGGTTGATGTGTGTGTGTTACCCCCAGGGTGTGTATGACTGACCAGGACCCCCTCCCCTCCTCAGGGTTGATATGACTGACCAGGACCCCCTCCCCTCCTCAGTGTTGATTGACTGACCAGGTCCCCTCCTCAGTGTTTTATGACTGACCAGGTGTCCTCAGGGTTGATATGACCTGACCAGGACCCCCTCCCCTCCCTCAGGGTGTGTTGACCTGACCAGGACCCCCTCCCCTCCTCAGGGTTGATATGTTACCAGGTGTGTGTCCCCTCCTCAGGGTTGATATGACTGACCAGGACCCCCCCCTCCAGGGTTGTGTGTGTGACCAGGTTCCTCCAGGGTGTGATATGACTGACCAGGACCCCCCCCTCAGGGTTGATGTGTGACCAGGACCCCCTCCCCTCCTCAGGGTTGATATGACCTGACCAGGTGTGTGTGTTACCTCAGGGTTGTTGACCTGAGGACCCCCTCCTGGGTCATGTGACCTGGGTGATATGTTACCTGAGGTGTGTGTGTGTGTTACCTGACCAGGATGTCAGGGTGTGTTACCTGAGGACCCCCTCCCCTCCTGTGTGATATGACTGACCAGGACCCCCTCCCCTACCTCAGGGTGGTGTATTTGTGTGTGTTACCTGGGTGTGTGTGTGTGTTACCCTGGTGTGTGTGTGAGTGTCAAACCTGAGGTGATTGGTGTGTGTGTTACTGAGGTTTGTGTGTGTGTGTGTCTTACCCTGAGGTGTGAACTGTGTTGATGTTCCCTGAAAGGAGGGGTGTGTGTTACCAGTGTGTGTGTGTTACCTGAGGTGTGTGTGTGTTACCTGAGGTGTGTGTGTGTGTGTGTTACCTGAGGTGTGTGTGTGTGTTACCTGAGGGTGTGTGTGTGTGTGTTACCTGAGGTGTGTGTGTGTGTTACCTGAGGTGTGTGTGTGTGTGTTACCTGAGGTGTGTGTGTGTTACCTGAGGTGTGTGTGTGTGTTACCTGAGGTGTGTGTGTGTGTTACCTGAGGTGTGTGTGTGTTTTACCTGAGGTGTGTGTGTGTGTGTTACCTGAGGTGTGTGTGTGTGTGTTACCTGAGGTGTGTGTGTGTTACCTGAGGTGTGTGTGTGTGTGTGTGTTACCTGAGGTGTGTGTGTGTGTGTTACCTGAGGTGTGTGTGTGTGTGTGTTACCTGAGGTGTGTGTGTGTGTGTGTTACCTGAGGTGTGTGTGTTACCTGAGGTGTGTGTGTGTGTTACCTGAGGGTGTGTGTGTGTTACCTGAGGTGTGTGTGTGTGTGTTACCTGAGGTGTGTGTGTGTGTGTGTGTTACCTGAGGTGTGTGTGTGTGTTACCTGAGGTGTGTGTGTGTGTTACCTGAGGTGTGTGTGTGTGTTACCTGAGGTGTGTGTGTGTGTGTGTTACCTGAGGTGTGTGTGTGTGTGTGTTACCTGAGGTGTGTGTGTGTGTTACCTGAGGTGTGTGTGTGTGTTACCTGAGGTGTGTGTGTGTGTTACCTGAGGTGTGTGTGTGTGTGTTACCTGAGGTGTGTGTGTGTGTGTTACCTGAGGTGTGTGTGTGTGTGTTACCTGAGGTGTGTGTGTGTGTGTGTTACCTGAGGTGTGTGTGTGTTACCTGAGGTGTGCGTGTGTTACCTGAGGTGTGCGTGTGTTACCTGTGGTGTGTGTGTGTTACCTGAGGTGTGTGTTACCTGAGGTGTGTGTGTGCGTGTGTTACCTGTGGTGTGTGTTACCTGAGGTGTGTGTGTGTGTTACCTGAGATGTGTGTGTGTGTTACCTGAGGTGTGTGTGTGTGTGTGTTACCTGAGGTGTGTGTGTGTGTGTGTGTTACCTGAGGTGTGTGTGTGTGTTACCTGTGGTGTGTGTGTGTGTTACCTGAGGTGTGTGTGTGTGTTACCTGAGGTTTGTGTGTGTGTGTGTTACCTGAGGTGTGTGTGTGTGTTACCTGAGGTGTGTGTGTGTTACCTGAGGTGTGTGTGTGTGTGTTACCTGAGGTGTGTGTGTGTGTGTTACCTGAGGTGTGTGTGTGTGTTACCTGAGGTGTGTGTGTGTGTGTTACCTGAGGTGTGTGTGTGTGTTACCTGAGGTGTGTGTGTGTGTTACCTGAGGTGTGTGTGTGTGTTACCTGAGGTGTGTGTGTGTGTGTTACCTGAGGTGTGTGTGTGTTACCTGAGGTGTGTGTGTGTGTTACCTGAGGTGTGTGTGTGTGTGTGTTACCTGAGGTGTGTGTGTGTGTTACCTGAGTGTGTGTGTGTGTTTTACCTGAGTGTGTGTGTGTGTGTGTTACCTGAGGTGTGTGTGTGTGTTACCTGAGTGTGTGTGTGTGTGTTACCTGAGGTGTGTGTGTGTGTGTTACCTGAGGTGTGTGTGTGTGTTTACCTGAGGTGTGTGTGTGTTACCTGAGGTGTGTGTGTGTGTTACCTGAGGTGTGTGTGTGTGTGTGTGTGTTACCTGAGGTGTGTGTGTGTTACCTGAGGTGTGTGTGTGTGTGTTACCTGAGGTGTGTGTGTGTGTGTTACCTGAGGTGTGTGTGTGTGTGTTACCTGAGGTGTGTGTGTTACCTGAGGTGTGTGTTACCTGAGGTGTGTGTGTGTTACCTGAGGTGTGTGTGTTACCTGAGGTGTGTGTGTGTTACCTGAGGTGTGTGTGTTACCTGAGGTGTGTGTGTGTGTTACCTGAGGTGTGTGTGTGTGTTACCTGAGGTGTGTGTGTGTGTGTTACCTGAGGTGTGTGTGTGTGTGTGTTACCTGAGGTGTGTGTGTGTGTGTGTTACCTGAGGTGTGTGTGTGTGTGTGTTACCTGAGGAGTGTGTGTGTGTGTGTTACCTGAGGAGTGTGTGTGTTACCTGAGGTGTGCGTGTGTTACCTGTGGTGTGTGTGTGTGTTACCTGAGGTGTGTGTGTGTGTGTTACCTGAGATGTGTGTGTGTGTGTTACCTGAGGTGTGTGTGTGTGTGTGTGTTACCAGAGGTGTGTGTGTGTGTTACCTGTGGTGTGTTACCTGAGGTGTGTGTGTGTGTGTTACCTGAGGTGTGTGTGTGTGTGTTACCTGAGGTGTGTGTGTGTGTTACCTGAGGTGTGTGTGTGTGTGTTACCTGAGGTGTGTGTGTGTGTTACCTGAGGTGTGTGTGTGTGTTACCTGAGGTGTGTGTGTGTGTTACCTGAGGTGTGTGTGTGTGTGTTACCTGAGGTGTGTGTGTGTGTGTGTTACCTGAGGTGTGTGTGTTACCTGAGGTGTGTGTGTGTTACCTGAGGTGTGTGTGTGTTACCTGAGGTGTGTGTGTGTGTTACCTGAGGTGTGTGTGTGTTACCTGAGGGTGTGTGTGTGTGTGTGTGTTACCTGAGGTGTGTGTGTGTGTGTTACCTGAGGTGTGTGTGTTACCTGAGGTGTGTGTGTGTTACCTGAGGTGTGTGTGTGTTACCTGAGGTGTGTGTGTGTGTTACCTGAGGTGTGTGTGTGTGTTACCTGAGGTGTGTGTGTGTTACCTGAGGTGTGTGTGTGTGTTACCTGAGGTGTGTGTGTGTTACCTGAGGTGTGTGTGTTACCTGAGGTGTGTGTGTGTGTGTGTTACCTGAGGTGTGTGTGTGTTACCTGAGGTGTGTGTGTGTTACCTGAGGTGTGTGTGTGTTACCTGAGGTGTGTGTGTGTTACCTGAGGTGTGTGTGTGTGTGTTACCTGAGGTGTGTGTGTGTGTTACCTGAGGTGTGTGTGTGTTACCTGAGGTGTGTGTGTGTTACCTGAGGTGTGTGTGTGTTACCTGAGGTGTGTGTGTGTTACCTGAGGTGTGTGTGTTACCTGAGGTGTGTGTGTGTTACCTGAGGTGTGTGTGTGTTACCTGAGGTGTGTGTTACCTGAGGTGTGTGTGTTACCTGTGGTGACAGTGCTGTTGGATGGCCCTGTAGTACTCTGTGTGAATGTCTTGGAACGGGTCCTTCAGCAGAGGGCTGTGAGACAGAGAGGTTATGTCCCAGGACTCAGGCCAGGGCTCCAGGTTAGCCTCGATGGCTACAGAGATGCCCTTATCATGGGGCGGCACGATCTGGGCACCGTTCTCCCAATACACCTGAGAGAGGGAGGGGGGAGACGGGGAGGGGGAGAGACGGGGAGGGGGGGGAGAGGGGGGGGGGGAGGGAGAGAGAGAGAGAGAGGGAGGGGGAGAGACAGGGAGGGGGAGAGAGAGAGACAGAGAGAGAGGAGGGAGAGATAGGGGAGAGAGAGAGAGACGGGAGAGAGAGAGAGAGAGGGGGGGAGGGGGAGAGACAGGGGGGGAGAGAGAGAGGGGAGAGAGAGAGAGAGGGGGAGGGGGAGAGACAGGGAGGGGAGAGAGAGAGAGAGAGAGAGAGAGAGGGGGGGGAGAGAGGGGGAGAGAGAGAGAGAGAGAGGGGGAGGGGGAGAGAGAGAGGGGGGAGAGAGGAGAGAGAGAGAGAGAGAGAGAGGAGGGGGAGATAGAGGGGGAGAGAGAGAGAGAGAGAGAGAGAGAGAGAGATGGAGAGAGAGAGAGGAGAGGGGAGAGACTATTTTACACTGGTCTAATACACCTAGAAACTGCTCAACAGAAACAGACCAATACACCTGAGACAGGGACCTAATCAATAACATTATCAATAAGATAATGACTGTTACCTTGTAGCCGTTGTCCTGTTTGGGGTTGTGGGAGGCGGTTACCATGACGCCAGCACACAGACCCAGATGAGACACAGCGAAGGGCTAGAGAGAGGGCACACACACACACACACACACGGTATGATTCCAGGTTGTTAATGTAGGAGAGGACTATGAACCAAAAGGAGTCACTGGGAAACACTAGCCTGTCGTGTGTCCATGTGACGTGTGCATGATCGAGGAATGGCCCGCTCCGATTGGCTCACAGATTGTTTTGGAAGAGATCCCAGATTGGCTTGATCCCAGGGCCAGAGGGATCAGTAGGTTTGAGTGTGTGTGTGTGTGTGTGTGTGTGTGTGTCTGTCTGTTTATTGTACCCTGCAAACAGCAACAACAAAAAAACCTACTCTCCAGAGACAGGTGAAAGGTCAACTTAATACTCCGCCCGGTAAAAGCGTGGAAAGTCGAGGCCCCTACACTGCGGTAACCCTTGGTTACTGAATATCATGGAGTTGGTTACCCTTGGTTACTGAGTATCATGGGGTTGGTTACCCTTGGTTACTGAGTATCATGGGGTTGGTTAACCTTGGTTACCCTTGGTTACTGAGTATCATGGGGTTGGTTACCCTTGGTTACTGAGTATCATGGTGTTGGTTACCCTTGGTTACTGAGTATCATGGGGTTGGTTAACCTTGGTTACCCTTGGTTACTGAGTATCATGGAGTTGGTTACCCTTGGTTACTGAGTATCATGGAGTTGGTTACTGAGTATCATGGAGTTGGTTACCCTTGGTTACTGAGTATCATGGAGTTGGTTACTGAGTATCATGGAGTTGGTTACTGAGTATCAGGAGTTGGTTAAGCCTTGGTTACCCTTGGTTACCATGGAGCTGGTTACTGAGTATCATGGAGTTGGTTACCCTTGGTTACTGAGTATCATGGAGTTGGTTAAGCCTTGGTTACTGAGTATCATGGAGTTGGTTACTGAGTATCATGGGGTTGGTTACCCTTGGTTACTGAGTATCATGGAGTTGGTTACTGAGTATGATGGGGTTGGTTACCCTTGGTTACTGAGTATCATGGAGTTGGTTACTGAGTATCATGGGGTTGGTTACCCTTGGTTACTGAGCATCATGGAGTTGGTTACTGAGTATCATGGGGTTGGTTACCCTTGGTTACTGAGTATCATGGAGTTGGTTACTGAGTATCATGGGGTTGGTTACCCTTGGTTACTGAGTATCATGGAGTCGGTTACTGAGTATCATGGGGTTGATTACCCTTGGTTACTGAGTATCATGGAGTTGGTTACCCTTGGTTACTGAGTATCATGGAGTTGGTTACCCTTGGTTACGGAGTATCATGGGGTTGGTTACTGAGTATCATGGAGTTGGTTAAGCCTTGGTTACTGAGTATCATGTAGTTGGTTACCCTTGGTTACTGGGTATCATGGGGTTGGTTACCCTTGGTTACTGGGTATCATGGGGTTGGTTACCCTTGGTTACTGGGTATCATGGCATGATTACTGGGTTGGCATGATACTTGGCTTTTTAAGGGTGCCTAATTTCCCACCAGGTCCATTAAACAAAATAGACGTACCACGAAGGGTGTGGGTGTGATGTCACAGAACAGGTGGACAGGGACTCCTCGGCAGGTGAACACGGCGGCCGCCAGGCTGGCAAAACGTCTACTGCTGCCTCCACTGGGAGGGTGGGCACGGGCATCAAACCCTACCACCACCCCCCTCTCCTTCAGACACTGCCCGAAACATTGCTCCAGATACTTACAGAACCCCTGGGGAGAGAGGGGAGAGAGAGGAGGAGAGAGAGAGAGAGGTAGAGAGAGACAGAGAGAGAGAGAGAGAGAGAGAGAGAGAGAGAGAGACAGAGAGAGAGACAGAGAGAGAGAGAGAGAGGAGAGAGAGGGGGAGGAGAGAGAGAGAGAGGGGGAGAGAGAGAGAGAGACAGAGAGAGAGAGAGAGAGCAGAGAGAGAGAGAGAGAGAGAGAGAGAGAGAGAGAGAGAGAGAGAGAGAGAGAGAGAGAGAGAGAGAGGGGGAGGAGAGAGAGAGAGAGAGAGAGACAGAGAGAGAGACAGAGAGAGAGAGAGAGAGAGAGAGGGGGGAGAGGGGGGAGAGAGAGAGAGAGAGGGGGAGAGGAGAGAGAGAGAGGAGAGAGAGAGAGAGAGAGAGAGAGGGAGAGGGGAGAGAGAGAGAGAGAGAGGAGAGAGAGTGACAGAGAGAGAGAGAGGGGAGAGAGAGAGAGGGGAGAGAGACAGAGAGAGAGGGAGAGAGAGGGGGAGAGGGAGAGGAGAGAGAGAGACAGGAGAACAGAGAGGGGAGAGAGACAGAGAGAGAGGAGAGAGACAGAGAGAGAGTGGAGAGGGGAGAGAGTGAGGAGAGAGGGAGAGAGACACTGAAAGTCAGAGAGAGGGGGGATGAGAGACAGGGAGAGGGGACCTGTGTGGTCTGTATGATGGGAGGAGAGGTCAGACCTGTGTGGTCTGTAGATGGTGAGACAGGTCATAGGGGAGAGAGGGGAGGTCATACCTGGTGGTCTGATGAGAGGTGAGGAGAGACCTGTGGGAGAGGGGTGAGAGACAGAGAGTCATACCTGGGGAGAAAGAGTGAGAGAGAGAACATTTGGTAGAACACTGAAAGTCATACCTGTGTGTCTGTATGATGGTGACCAGGTCATATGGTCTGTATGATGGTGAGCTAGGTCATACCTGTGTGGTCTGTATGATGGTGAGGTCGTAGGTCATACCTGTGTGGTCTGTATGATGGTGAGGTCGTAGGTCATACCTGTGTGGTCTGTATGATGGTGAGGTCGTAGGTCATACCTGTGTGGTCTGTATGATGGTGAGGTCGTAGGTCATACCTGTGTGGTCTGTATGACGGTGAGGTCGTAGGTCATACCTGTGTGGTCTGTATGATGGTGAGGTCGTAGGTCATACCTGTGTGGTCTGTATGATGGTGAGGTCGTAGGTCATACCTGTGTGGTCTGTATGACGGTGAGGTCGTAGGTCATACCTGTGTGGTCTGTATGATGGTGAGGTCGTAGGTCATACCTGTGTGGTCTGTATGATGGTGAGGTCGTAGGTCATACCTGTGTGGTCTGTATGATGGTGAGGTCGTAGGTCATACCTGTGAGGTCGTAGGTCATACCTGTGTGGTCTGTATGATGGTGAGGTCGTTCATACAGGAGATCCCTGGTCCCATGGCAGCTCTGAGGCCAGCCGTCCCAAACTCCATCCTAGAGCCAAAACACCTCCGCAGCTCCCCAACCGCCCCCTCCTTCACCAGGCCCTGCACCAACGCCACTGTCTGGGGGTTCTACAGGAGGGGAGAGGAGGGGTACAGGATCATCTCTGCAGATCCTCTAGAGCCCCCTCTTTGAAAGTTGAGGGAGAGGGCAGTTAAGGGTTGTCCTATTACCCAGTGTCACACCAGTTGAGTTTGGCCCATTGTGGATTTTTTAAATATTTTTTACTCATAACAACCAAAATGCATAAAATCCCAGTAATCTGGTGTTTCTGATTCCTCCCCTGTGTGACTGTGAAAACCGCTATTTTACATTTTTCAGGCAATCAAATCATTTTTGTATTAAGACACCAATAAGCGAGTGCTTTTCAGACATGAATGTCAATCCCTGGAGTGTGTGTGAACATGTACAGAATCATCTCTGCAGATCCTCCATAGCCCCCTCTTTGAAGAGGGAGGGAGGGGAAGACGGGAGAGGGGTGAGGGAGGGGAAGAGGGGTGAGGGAGGGGAAGGGAGAGGGGTGAGGGAGGGAGGGGAAGAGGGGTGAGGGAGGGGAAGACGGGAGGGAGAGGGGAAGAGGGGTGAGGAGGGGAAGAGGGGTGAGGGAGGGGAAGAGGGGTGAGGGAGGGAGGAAGAGGGATGAGGGAGGGGAAGAGGGGTGAGGAGGGGGAAGAGGGGAGAGGGAGGGGAAGAGCGATGAGGAGGGAGGGGAAGAGGGGTGAGGGAGGGGAAGAGGGGTGAGGGAGGAAGGAGAGGGGTGGGGAGGGGAAGAGGGGTGAGGGAGGGGAAGAGGGATGAGGAGGGAAGAGGGATGAGGGAGGGAGGGGAAGAGGGGTGAGGGAGGGGAAGAGGGTGAGGGAGGGAAGAGGGAGGGAAGAGGGTGAGGGAGGGGAAGAGGGGTGAGGGAGGGGAAGGGAGAGGGGTGAGGGAGGGGAAGGGGGTGAGGGAGGGGAAGGGAGAGGGGTGAGGGAGGGGAAGAGGGGTGAGGGAGGGGAAGAGGGGTGAGGGAGGAAGGGAGAGGGGTGAGGGGGGAAGAGGGGTGAGGGAGGGAAGAGGGGTGAGGGAAGAGGGGTGAGGGAGGGGAAGGGAGAGGGGTGAGGAGGGAAGGGAGAGGGGTGAGGGAGGGGAAGGGAGAGGGGTGAGGGAGGGGAAGGGAGAGGGGTGAGGGAGGGGAAGAGGGGTGAGGAGGGAAGGGAGGGGTGAGGGAGGGGAAGAGGGGTGAGGGAGGGGAAGAGGGGTGAGGGAGGGGAAGAGGGGTGAGGGAGGGGAAGAGGGGTGAGGGAGGGGGGGGAGGGAGAGGGGTGAGGGATGAGGGGAAGAGGGGGAGGGAGGGGAAGGGGTGAGGGAGGGAAGGGATGAGGGAGGGGGGGTGAGGGAGGAGGGGAAGAGGGGTGAGGAGGGGAAGAGGGGTGAGGGAGGAGGGGGAAGAGGGGTGAGGGAGGAGGGGAAGAGGGGTGAGGGAGTGAGGGGAAGAGGGGTGAGGGAGGGGAAGAGGGAGGGGAAGAGGGGTGAGGGAGGGAGGGGAAGAGGGATGAGGGAGGGGAAGAGGGATGAGGGAGGGGAAGAGGGATGAGGGAGGGGTAGAGGGATGAGGGAGGGGTAGAGGGGTGAGGGAGGGGAAGAGGGATGAGGGAGGGGTAGAGGGGAAGTGAAGCCATGTGAGGCAAAAGCATGATAGTAATGTAACACACCAGTGTCCACCCCATCTCATCCCCAGCCACATGCCTGTAGACTTATTAAGAGGTAACGTTATGTTAAGAGGTTTAATATAAACCACATGTTCTTCTCCCATTTCTGCCTGATTGGTGGCGTCCCGTTTCCCTTTAAAACACACGAATGCCCCTTGGCGGATGGACGTTGATTACAATGCCCAGCTAGCTACAGTAGCGCCTCGTAATCGGGGGCCAGTTGCTCCAGCTATACTACTGTACGAAGCCAAATAAAACGGGCGTCGGCCAAGTACATGGCTAATGAGTCATTAAGAGTCCATCTACGCAAAACATGAAAGTTTTACACTATTGTGGAGAGATGTACTGTTAGGATTCTTTACATACAATAGAAATAAGCGGAATCATTTTTTATGTAATTAATTTAATTTATTCTTTTGGCCAAATTTCATATACACAAATGTAAATTTACAAACAGAAAACCACATTTTCGTACCCTACAAAAAGAAATTGAACTGTATTTTAAGACGGTTAAATGCTCTACTAACAAAAAAAAGCTGTTTTGAATTGTAAGTATATATATGCATGTCCCTTAAGGTCCTTGTGTAATTGTAATGTGATATTGTACCCCCTAGCCCCGCCCCTAGCCCCGCCCCCATCCCCAGCCCCGCCCCTAGCTCGTTTGTAATCTATGAATGCTTGTGTTCCCTCATGTGCTTTATGTATTGATTTGATATTAATAATAATTTTAAAAAACATGTCGTAAAATACAATGTAGCTGACACGAGTTTATACATCCGGTTCTTGAACGTTGTAAAACACCCGTCTTTAAATCATGGTCACCTAGCTAGTCCTCCCTGGAAATGTCCTACTTTGTATTCAAACTACTGACGTTAGCTGGCTAATTGTTTCATAAATAAATGTATCTGAAGTTGAGAAAAGGGGGGGGTGATGTACATAGCTAGAGAAACCATGGTTAACTGTTTAGTTAGCTAGCTAGCTGACAACAGAAATCCCAAAACATTGTTGAAATACATATGAGTCGTTTAGCAGACGGTGTTTTCCAGAGAGACCTACAGTAGTGAGTGCATCATGTTTTAGTAGACATGATAACGTTTGGTCTACTGTAATGCACTCCGAATTATTATTTTTTTAGTTGTGTACTATAACAATTAAAAGTTAGTTAGGGAACTTGGGCCAAAAAACAACAGGAAGTTAAGAAACGTTTGAGTTGTTGTTAGTAAACGAGCTATAATTTCTTTTACACCACCTCTTGACAACTTACCTCGTCAAACTGCAGCCACTGATTAATGGCTTGGTCCAATTTACCGTCACCAGTCGAGGATAAAACATTCTCCATATTGTTCCTTTTCAGCACCAAAACTTATATTTTTATGACTGTTGAGTTGTACTTAGGCATTAATAATACAAAAATATCTCGATTAAAAAAAAGAAATGTGAGTTCCCAGGTTCACTTCCGTGTTCAGTGTAAAACGGACAAAAACGAGAGACGGAGGCGGTTGATTAAAACGAACTCTAATTGGTCAATGGACTGGACGGGGCTTGCACTTCCGCTTGCGTCACACGTTTTTTTTTCCTGTCGTTTGGAGAGAAAAAGTAACGTCAACCTCTCTGCTTTTTTAAAGTGTTTTTTTTTTTAATAGACTTTATGTTTTTTTTAATCGAGTCTCTGAAATGGCTAAATAATAAGAAACGCTTGTCTAAGGTCCAATATTATAACGAATTATTTTCTGAATTAAGTGTCATTGTCTCATTCTCTATATTCTGTCATAATTCATTCCTGTTTTTATTTTGTTTTGTCTTTTAGGTTCTTGTTCATTCTTGAACGCAATGTCTGTCTGTTATATTTTAAACTTAACCTCACTACTAACCTTATGCCTAACCTTAAATTAAGAGCAAAAAGCAAAGTTTTCATGAATTTCAATAAATCCAATTCCTACTCTGTGGCTGTGGTAACTAGTGGAAACCCGTTTTTTGGTCACGCTTCCCAAGAAATGCTGGCGATCACGACAGAGGTCAAAGTTCAGTTGGCTTGGGGGTGTGGTTTGATGTGGGTGTTTCTTGGCTGTGTTTTTGCCACAACCATCTGTCAGAGCCTTGTACTGTGGTCTGTTGTACCTTCTAGGAGGGTCAGTATAGTGGGTGTTGTACCTTCTAGGAGGGTCAGTTATATTGGGTGCTGTGGTATGTTGTACCTTCTAGGAGGGTCAGTATAGTGGATGCTGTGGTATGTTGTACCTTCTAGGAGGTCAGTATAGTGGGTGCTGTGGTATGTTGTACCTTCTAGGAGGGTCAGTATAGTGGGTGCTGTGGTATGTTGTACCTTCTAGGAGGGTCAGTATAGTGGGTGCTGTGGTATGTTGTACCTTCTAGGAGGGTCAGTATAGTGGGTGCTGTGGTATGTTGTACCTTCTAGGAGGGTCAGTATAGTGGGTGCTGTGGTATGTTGTACCTTCCTTTAGGAGGGTCAGTATAGTGGGTGCTGTGGTATGTTGTACCTTCTAGGAGGGTCAGTATAGTGGATGCTGTGGTATGTTGTACCTTCTAGGAGGGTCAGTATAGTGGGTGCTGTGGTATGTTGTACCTTCTAGGAGGGTCAGTATAGTGGGTGCTGTGGTATGTTGTACCTTCTAGGAGGGTCAGTATAGTGGGTGCTGTGGTATGTTGTACCTTCTAGGAGGGTCAGTATAGTGGGTGCTGTGGTATGTTGTACCTTCTAGGAGGGTCAGTATAGTGGAGGGTCAGTATAGTGGAAACCTCTCCTTTAATAGATTGACAGAAACCTCTCCTTTAATAGATTGACAGGATGTAGAACGGTGATAACAGGTCTCTGAAACCTCTCCTTTAATAGATTGACAGGATGTAGAACGGTGATAACAGGTCTCTGAAACCTCTCCTTTAATAGATTGACAGGATGTAGAACGGTGATAACAGGTCTCTGAAACCTCTCCTTTAATAGATTGACAGGATGTAGAACGGTGATAACAGGTCACTGAAACCTCTCCTTTAATAGATTAACAGGATGAAACCTCTCCTTTAATAGAACAGGATGTAGAACGGTGATAACAGGTCTCTGAAACCTCTCCTTTAATAGATTTGATAACAGGTCTCTGAAACCTCTCCTTTAATAGATTGACAGGATGTAGAACGGTGATAACAGGTCTCTGAAACCTCTCCTTTAATAGATTGACAGGATGTAGAACGGTGATAACAGGTCTCTGAAACCTCTCCTTTAATAGATTGACAGGATGTAGTCTCTAGAACGGTGATAACAGGTCTCTGAAACCTCTCCTTTAATAGATTGACAGGATGTAGTCTCTAGAACGGTGATAACAGGTCTCTGAAACCTCTCCTTTAATAGATTGACAGAAACCTCTCTTTTAATAGATTGACAGGATGTAGAACGGCGATAACAGGTCTCTGAAACCTCTCCTTTAATAGATTGACAGGATGTAGAACGGTGATAACAGGCCTCTGAAACCTCTCCTTTAATAGATTGACAGGATGTAGAACGGTGATAACAGGTCTCTGAAACCTCTCCTTTAATAGATTGACAGGATGTAGAACGGTGATAACAGGCCTCTGAAACCTCTCCTTTAATAGATTGACAGGATGTAGAACGGTGATAACAGGTCTCTGAAACCTCTCCTTTAATAGATTGACAGGATGTAGAACGGCGATAACAGGTCTCTGAAACCTCTCCTTTAATAGATTGACAGGATGTAGAACGGTGATAACAGGTCTCTGAAACCTCTCCTTTAATAGATTGACAGGATGTAGAACGGTGATAACAGGTCTCTGAAACCTCTCCTTTAATAGATTGACAGGATGTAGAACGGTGAAACCTCTCCTTTAATAGATTGACAGGATGTAGAACGGTGATAACAGGTCTCTGAAACCTCTACTTTAATAGATTGACAGGATGTAGTCTCTAGAACGGTAATAACAGGTCTCTGAAACCTCTCCTTTAATAGATTGACAGGATGTAGAACGGTGATAACAGGTCTCTGAAACCTCTCCTTTAATAGATTGACAGGATGTAGAACGGTGATAACAGGTCTCTGAAACCTCTACTTTAATAGATTGGCAGAAACCTCTCCTTTAATAGATTGACAGGATGTAGTCTCTAGAACGGTGATAACAGGCCTCTGAAACCTCTCCTTTAATAGATTAACAGGATGTAGAACGGTGATGCCTCTGAAACCTCTCCTTTAATAGATTGACAGGATGTAGAACGGATAACAGGTCTCTGAAACCTCTCCTTTAATAGATTGACAGAAACCTCTCCTTTAATAGATTGACAGGAGAACGGTGATAACAGGCCTCTGAAACCTCTCCTTTAATAGATTGACAGGATGTAGAACGGTAATAACAGGTCTCTGAAACCTCTCCTTTAATAGATTGACAGGATGTAGAACGGTGATAACAGGCCTCTGAAACCTCTCCTTTAATAGATTAACAGGAATAGAACGGTTGACAGGATGTAGAACAGGTGAAACCTCTCCTTTAATAGATTAACAGGATGTAGAACGGTGAAACAGGTCTCTCCTTTAATAGATTGACAGGATGTAGAACGGTGATAACAGGTCTCTGAAACCTCTCCTTTAATAGATTAACAGGATGTAGAACGGTGATAACAGGCCTCTGAAACCTCTCCTTTAATAGATTAACAGGATGTAGAACGGTGAAACCTCTCCTTTAATAGATTAACAGGATGTAGAACGGTGAAACCTCTCCTTTAATAGATTAACAGGATGTAGAACGGTGAAACCTCTCCTTTAATAGATTAACAGGATGTAGAACGGTGAAACCTCTCCTTTAATAAAACAGAATGAGTCCTTCAAAGAGTTACCCTCCCCCCAACACACACACACACACACACTAATTCTCTCTCTCAGACACACACTCTCCCTCACATACACAAACATTTGTACTATACATGAAAGCTTTGCCAAAATGTATGACATATGCACTCTACCCCCCCATACCTCTCAATGTTATCTCTAGGTATCCTATGATGAGGAACACCCCCCCCTTATCTCCTAGGTTTCCTCTGATGAGGAACAACCCCCCTTATCTCCTAGGTTTCCTCTGATGAGGAACACCCCCCCCCTTATCTCCTAGGTTTCCTCTGATGAGGAACAACCCCCCTTATCTCCTAGGTATCCTCTGATGAGGAACAACCCCCCATGTTATCTCCTAGGTATCCTCTGATGAGGAACAACCCCCCCCATGTTATCTCCTAGGTTCCTCTGATGAGGAACACCCCCCCATGTTATCTCCTAGGTATCATCTGATGAGGAACAACCCCCACCCCCATGTTATCTCTAGGTATCCTATGATGAGGAACACCCCCTCTTATCTCTAGGTATCCTATGATGAGGAACCCCCCTCTTATCTCTAGGTATCCTCTGATGAGGAACCCCCCCCTTATCTCCTAGGTATCCTCTGATGAGGAACACCCCCCCCCTTATCTCCTAGGTATCCTCTGATGAGGAACACCCCCCTCTTATCTCCTAGGTATCCTCTGTTTGATGAGGAACAACCCCCACCCCCTCCCTCATCTCCTAGGTTTCCTCTGTTTGATGAGGAACAACCCCCCCCTCCCTTATCTCCTAGGTATCCTCTGATGAGGAACACCCCCCCCCTCTTATCTCCTAGGTTTCCTCTGTTTGATGAGGAACAGGTTTTCGTCCGTGGGGAACAAATTCTCCTCCTTAGCTGCCTTCCTGTCTCTCCCGTTCTCTCTCTTCTTCTTCTTCTTCGCTCCCTTCTTCGCCGCCCCAAACAGACGGTCGGGGGTGTGGGAGGCGGGGCCCGCGGGATGGAAGGTAGGAGGGGCTCCGGCCGAGGGGGGAGGGCCCTTGGGCCCCTTCTTCTTCCTCTTGGTGGAGGGGCCTTGTCCTCGGGGGAAGTCAAGAGACTCGTCTGCGGCGGCGACCATTTTGTTTTTGGCCGGTTTCCGTTGTTTCTTCTTCTGCCTTTCCTGACTCCCCGGCTGGTTCCTGTCAGCCATGTTGGATTTGGGCGTGGCTGAAGCTGTGGGTTAGGGGGAGGAGGGAAGGAGAGGTGGGGAGGAGGGAAGGAGAGGTGGGAAGGAGAGGTGGGGGAGGAGGGAAGGAGAGGTAGGGAGATGAGGAGAGGTGGGGAGAGGGAAGGAGAGGTGGGGAGATGAGGAGAGGTGGGGAAAGGAGGGAAGGAGAGGTGGGGAGAGGAGGGAAGGAGAGGTGGGGGAGGAGGGAAGGAGAGGTGGGGAGAGGAGGGAAGGAGAGGGGGGAGAGGAGGGAAGGAGAGGTGGGGAGGAGGGAAGGAGAGGTGGGGAGGAGGGAAGGAGAGGTGGGGGGGGAGGAGAGGGGAAGGAGGAGAGGGAAGGAAGGAGGTGGGGAGAGGGGGAGGGAAGGAAGGAGAGGTGGGGAGGAGGGAAGGAGAGGAGAGGGGAGGGAAGGAGAGGTGGGGAGGAGGGAAGGAGAGGAGAGGGGGAGAGGAGGGGAGGAAAGAAAAGGAGAGAAGGAGGGAAGGAGAGGTGGGGAGGAGAGGTCTGATTAAAGCAGCCGATAGCAAATCAAGCAGATCCCAGAGCAGACTAACAGATCCCAGAGCAGACTAACAGATCCCAGAGCAGACTAACAGATCCTAGAGCAGACTAACAGATCCCAGAGCAGACTAACAGATCCCAGAGCAGACTAACAGATCCTAGAGCAGACTAACAGATCCCAGAGCAGACTAACAGATCCCAGAGCAGACTAACAGATCCTAGAGCAGACTAACAGATCCTAGAGCAGACTAACAGATCCTAGAGCAGACTAACAGATCCTAGAGCAGACTAACAGATCCTAGAGCAGACTAACAGATCCTAGAGCAGACTAACAGATCCTAGAGCAGACTAACAGATCCTAGAGCAGACTAACAGATCCCAGAGCAGACTAACAGATCCTAGAGCAGACTAACAGATCCCAGAGCAGACTAACAGATCCCAGAGCAGACTAACAGATCCTAGAGCAGACTAACAGATCCCAGAGCAGACTAACAGATCCTAGAGCAGACTAACAGATCCCAGAGCAGACTAACAGACCCTAGAGCAGACTAACAGATCCTAGAGCAGACTAATAGATCCTAGAGCAGACTAACAGATCCTAGAGCAGACTAACAGATCCTAGAGCAGACTAACAGATCCTAGAGCAGACTAACAGATCCCAGAGCACACTAACAGATCCTAGAGCAGACTAACAGATCCTAGAGCAGACTAACAGATCCTAGAGCAGATAGAGCACACTAACAGACCCCAGAGCAGACTAACAGATCCTAGAGCAGACTAACAGATCCCAGAGCACACTAACAGATCCTAGAGCAGACTAACAGATCCTAGAGCAGACTAACAGATCCCAGAGCAGACTAACAGATCCCAGAGCAGACTAACAGATCCTAGAGCAGACTAACAGATCCTAGAGCAGACTAACAGATCCCAGAGCAGACTAACAGATCCCAGAGCAGACTAACAGATCCCAGAGCAGAGCAGATCCTAACAGATCCCAGAGCAGACTAACAGATCCCAGAGCAGACTAACAGATCCAGATCCCAGAGCAGACTAACAGATCCTAGAGCAGATCCCAGAGCAGACTAACAGATCCCAGAGCAGACTAACAGATCCTAGAGCAGACTAACAAATTCCCAGAGCAGACTAACAGATCCCAGAGCAGACTAACAGATCTTAGAGCAGACTAACAGATCCTAGAGCAGACTAACAGATCCTAGAGCAGACAGATCCCAGAGCAGACTAACAGATCCCAGAGCAGACTAACAGATCCCAGAGCAGAC
>NC_088413.1:2105478-2138510 GCF_034236695.1 Oncorhynchus nerka | reverse complement strand
ACACACACACACACACACTACACTATAGTACACTACACACACTACTACACTATAGTACACATACACACACTACACACACACACACACACTCACACTATAGTACAATTACACACACTACACACACTACACTATAGTACACTACACACACTACTACACTATAGTACACTACACACACACACTACACTATAGTACACTACACACACACTACACTATAGTACACTACACACACACACCAGTACACACTACACACACACTACACACACACACACACTACACTATAGTACACTACACACACACACACTACACACACACACACACACACACACTACACTATACACACTACACACACTACACACACACACTACACTATAGTACACTACACACACACACTACACTATAGTACACTACACACACACACTACACTATAGTACACTACACACACACTACACTATAGTACACTACACACACACTACACTATAGTACACTACACACACACACACACACTATAGTACACTACACACACTACACACACACACTACACTATAGTACACTACACACACACACTACACTATATAGTACACTCACACACACACCAGACTATAGTACACTACACACTACACTACACACACACACTACACTATAGTACACACACACACACTACACACACACACACACTACACTATAGTACACACACACTACACACACACCAGACTATAGTACACTACACACACACACACACACACTACACTATAGTACACTACACACACACCCCAGGCCCCGGGCCACTACACACACTAGACACACACACCCACACTGGGGAGTACAGACACACACCACTACCCACTGGGGAGACAGGCTCACCCACTGGGGAGTACAGGCCCACACACTGAGGAGACAGGCCCACCCACTGGGGAGACAGGGCCCACCCACTACACTGGGGAGCCTACACCCACCCACTACACTGGGGAGCCACACCCACCCACCCACTGGTTAGACAGAGTACACTACGAGACAGGCCCACCCACTGGGAGACAGGCACACACCCACCCACTGGGAGCCACACACCCACCCACTGGTTAGACAGACCACACCCACACTAGACAGGCCCACCTACTGGGGAGACAGGTCCACCGCACTGGGGAGACAGGTCCACCCACTGGGGAGTGCACCCACCCACTAGGGAGACAGGCCCACCCACTGGGGAGACAGGCCCACACACCCACTGGGAGCCACACACACCTCACTACACTCGGGGAGCCACACCCACACACCCACTGGTTAGACAGGTCCACCTACTGGGGACACAGGTCCACCACACTACAGGCCCACCCACTGGGGAGACAGACCCACCCACTAGGAGACAGACACACACCCACAATAGTACACAGACCCACCCACTGGTAGCACTACCCACACCACTGGGGAGCCAGGCCCACTACACTGGGGAGACACACCCACCCACCCACTGGGGAGACAGCCAGGCCCACCCACTGGGGAGACAGACAAACCCACCCACTGGGGAGACAGAAAGGCCCAGTCAATTTAAATAAATTCATTAAACCCACTGGGGATTTCAGACCCACTGAGCCTGGGGAGCAGGGGCAGGGGCCCACCCACTGGGGAGCCAGACCCACCCACTGGGGAGACAGACCCACCCACCCACTGGGGAGACAGACCCACCCACCCACTGGGGAGACAGACCCACCCACTGGGGAGACAGACCCGCCCACTGGGGAGACAGACCCACCCAGACAGACCCACTCACTGGGGAGACAGACCCAACCCACTGGGGAGACAGACCCACCCACTGGGGAGCCAGACCCACCCACTGGGGAGACAGACCCACCCACTGGGGAGACAGACCCACCCACTGGGGAGACAGACCCACCCACCCACTGGGGAGACAGACCCACCCACTGGGGAGACAGACCCACCCACTGGGGAGACAGACCCGCCCACTGGGGAGCCAGGCCCAACCACTGGGGAGCCAGACCCACCCACTGGGGAGCCAGACCCACCCACTGGGGAGCCAGACCCACCCACCCACTGGGGAGCCAGACCCACCCACCCACTGGGGAGACAGACCCACCCACTGGGGAGACAGACCCGCCCACTGGGGAGACAGACCCGCCCACTGGGGAGCCAGGCCCAACCACTGGGGAGCCAGACCCACCCACTGGGGAGCCAGACCCACCCACTGGGGAGCCAGGCCCGCCCACTGGGGAGCCAGGCCCGCCCACTGGGAGCCAGACCCGCCCACTGGGGAGCCAGGCCCGCCCGCTGGGGAGCCAGGCCCACCCACTGGGGAGCCAGACCCGCCCACTGGGGAGCCAGGCCCGCCCACTGGGGAGCCAGGCCCGCCCACTGGGGAGCCAGGCCCGCCCACTGGGGAGCCAGGCCCGCCCACTGGGGAGCCAGGCCCGCCCACTGGGGAGCCAGGCCCACCCACTGGGGAGCCAGGCCCACCCACTGGGGAGCCAGACCCACCCACTGGGGAGACAGACCCACCCACTGGGGAGACAGACCCACCCAGACAGACCCACTCACTGGGGAGCCAGGCCCACCCACTGGGGAGACAGGCCCACCCACTGGGGAGCCAGACCCACCCACTGGGGAGCCAGACCCACCCACTGGGGAGTCAGACCCACCCACTGGGGAGACAGACCCACCCACTGGGGAGTCAGACCCACCCACTGGGGAGCCAGACCCGCCCACTGGGGAGCCAGACCCGCCCACTGGGGAGCCAGGCCCGCCCACTGGGGAGCCAGACCCACCCACTGGGGAGCCAGACCCGCCCACTGGGGAGCCAGACCCGCCCACTGGGGAGCCAGACCCACCCACTGGGGAGCCAGGCCCGCCCACTGGGGAGCCAGGTCCAGCCAATGGGGAGCCAGGCCCGCCCACTGGGGAGACAGGCCCAGCCAATCAGAAGGAGTTTTTCCCCCAAATAAGGGCTTTATAACAGACATAAATACTCCTCAGTTTCATCAGCTGTCAAAGGTGGCTGGTCTCAAGACGATCCCGCAGGGGAAGAAGCAGGATGTGGAGGTCCTGGGTTGGCGTGGTTATGGTCTGCGGTTGTGAAGCCGGTTGGACAAACTGCCAAATTCTATAAATAAATCAAATATGGCGTTGGAGGCGGCTTATGGTAGAGAACTGAACATTCAAATCAATACCCTGGCAACGCTTCTATCCAGAGTTACGACAGCTGGGAGTCATTTAACAGACTCTCCTATCCAGTCCTTCACCACTAGGCCAGCCAGACGATGGTTTAGTGGGGTTTAAATGACTTCCTGTGTCCTCCACTAGACCAGCCAGACGATGGTTTAGTGGGGTTTAAATGACTTCCTGTGTCCACTACTAGACCAGCCAGACGATGGTTTAGTGGGGTTTAAATGACTTCCTGTGTCCTCCACTAGACCAGCCAGATGATGGTTTAGTGGGGTTTAAATGACTTCCTGTGTCCACCACCACTAGACCAGCCAGACGATGGTTTAGTGGGGTTTAAATGACTTCCTGTGTCCTTCACCACTAGGCCAGCCAGACGATGGTTTAGTGGGGTTTAAATGACTTCCTGTGTCCACCTCCACTAGACCAGCCAGACGATGGTTTAGTGGGGTTTAAATGACTTCCTGTGTCCTCCACTAGACCAGCCAGACGATGGTTTAGTGGGGTTTAAATGACTTCCTGTGTCCTCCACCACTAGACCAGCCAGACGATGGTTTAGTGGTGTTTAAATGACTTCCTGTGTCCTCCACTAGACCAGCCATGTGTGGTTAAAGATGGGGTCAGTCCTCTCGCCCCTCGTTGTGTTGCAGGGTACATGTGTGGTTCTGCCGTGCTGGATAAAGACGGGGTCAGTGCGGCCGCCCTCGCTGGGGAGGACATCATACTGGTTAAAGATGGGGTCAGTCCTCTCGCCAACTCGTTGTGTTGCAGGGGTACATGTGGGTCTCAAAGATGGGGTCAGTCCTTCACCTCGTTGTGTTGTAGGGTACATGTGTGGGTCTGCCGTGCTGATAAAGACGGGGTCACAACAACAGCCATCGCACTGTCACAGATGACATCATACCACTGTCACAACAACACAACATCACGTGTCACAACAACTCACTGCTGTCACACAAGTGGGTCTCACATACACACACACACACACACACTTCACACACTGTCACAACAACACACACACACTGTCACAACAACACACACACACACACTGTCACAAATAACACACACACACTGTCACAACAACACACACACACACACTGTCACAACAACACACACACACTGTCACAACAACACACACACTGTCACAACACACACACACTGTCACAACAACACACACACTGTCACAACACAACACACACTACAACACACACTGTCACAACAACACACACACTGTCACAACAACACACACACTGTCACAACAACAACACACACACACACTTCACACACACTGTCACAACAACACACACACACACACACACACACACTGTCACAACAACACACACACACTGTCACAACAACACACACACTGTCACAACAACACACACACACACTGTCACAACAACACACTGTCACAAACAACACACACACACACACTGTCACAACAACACACACACACTGTCACACAACACACACACACACTGTCACAACAACACACACACACACTTCACACACTGTCACAAACAACACACACACACTGTCACAGCACAACAACACACACTGTCACACACACACACACACTGTCACAACAACACACACACTGTCACACAACACACACACTGTCACAACAACAACACACACACTGTCACAACACACACACACACTGTCACAACAACACACAAACACACTGTCACAACAACAACACACTGTCACAACAACACACACACTGTCACAACAACACACACACTGTCACAACAACACACACACTGTCACAACACACACACTGTCACAACAGCACACCTCACCAGATATTTATTTGACCGTTATGTTAGATATGTATGTATGAAAATAGTGTATTTTCCAACCCAATGTGCTTTTTACACCCTCTCTCTCTGTCTCTCTCTGTCTCTCTCTCTGTCTCTGTCTCTGTCTCTGTCTCTGTCTCTCTCTCTCTCTGGCTCTCTCTCTGTGTCTCTCTGTCTCTGTCTCTCTCTCTCTCTCTGTCTCTGTCTCTGTCTCTGTCTGTCTCTCTCTGTCTCTGTCTCTCTCTCTCTCTGTCTCTCTCTCCCTCTCTGTCCCTCTCATCTCCCCCTCTCTCTTTCTCTGTCTCTCTGTCTCTCTCTGTCTCTGTCTCTCTGTCTCTCTGTCTGTCTCTGTCTCTCTGTCTCTCACTGTCTTACTTCATCTCTGTCTCCATGTTTGACCGGCTCGTCACTACGTCCAGGAGGATGTGTCTGCTGTCTCGCCATCACTCTGTCTCTCTCTGGATCTCTGTGTCTCTCTCTCTCTCTCTCTCTGTCTCTGCCTCTCTCTCTCTGTCCCTCGCTCTCTATACTCTGTCTCTGTCTCTCTCTCTCTGTCTACCTCTACTGTCAGACAACAAGGCTCTGTCTCTCTCTACCTCCTCTCTCTCCTCTGTCTCTCTCCACCTGCCTGTCTCTCTCTCTACCTCTGTCTCTCTGTCTCTCTCTCCACCTGCCTCTCTCTCTGCCTCGCTCTCTCCACCTGTCTCTCTCTCTGCCTCCCTCTCTCTCTCTACCTCCTCTCTCTACCTCCCTGTCTCTCTCCACCTGCCTCGCTCTACCTCCCTGCTCTCTCTCTGTCTCTCCCTCCCTCCTCTCTCTCCTCCTCTCTCTCTATCTCCCTTCCTTCTACCTCCTCGCTCTCTACCTCCCTCGCTCTCTCCTCCCTCTCAGCCAGGCCTCCCTCGCTCTCTCTACCTCCCTCGCTCTCTCTACTCCCTCTCTCTCTCCCTCCCTCCCCTCTTACCTCCCTCCTCTCCTCTACCTCCTCCTCTCTCTCTACCTCCCTCTCTCTCTCCTCCCTAGCTCCTCTCTCCCCTCTCTCTCCCTCCTCCCTCTCCTCCAGGTATGGGTACCCACATCCCTCGAACTCCTACTTCATCTGTCACGGACCAGGCAGTGATCCGGGCCATGCTCTTGACCTCCTCGCTCTCTCTCTATCTCCCTACGCTAACCAGGAGGATGTGTCGTCTACCCCAGGCAGTGGAGGCGTCGCCATCACCGCCCTGTACGAGACCTCCCTACTGGATCTACCTCTCAGCAGCCAGGCGGACAACAAGGCTGTGAGGAGATAAACACTCCACCTCCCTCGCTCTCTCTACCTCCCTCGCTCTCTCTACCTCCCTCGCTCTCTCTCTACCTCCCTCGCGCTCTCTCTACCTCCCTCGCTCTCTCTCTACCTCCCTCGCTCTCTCTACCTCCCTCGCTCTCTCTCTACCTCCCTCGCTCTCTCTACCTCCCTCGCTCTCTCTACCTCTCAGCCAGGCAGACAACAAGGCTGTGAGGAGATAAACACTCCACCTCCCTCGCTCTCCTCTGCCTCCCTCGCTCTCTCTACCTCCCTCGCTCTCTCTCTTCCTCCCTCGCTCTCTCTCTACCTCCCCTCTTTCTCCCCCCAGTAGTCAGATGGTCTCCTCCCTTGATTAATCTTAGTCCCTCAGCTCTCCCTTTATTCTCTCCCCCTCAGGTCCTCCCTCCTCCCCAGTAGTCAGATGGTCTCCTTTATCTCTGCCCCCCAGGTCCTCCCTCCTCCACCAGTAGTCAGATGATCACATTTGCCTCCCTAGCTTTCTCCGCTGCCGGGCGTGGCTCCATGAGGACCTTGCTCTCTCGGAACCCAAGATCAAGTACCTACACTGAGCTGTGTGCTGCCCCTGGCAACAGGTATAAACACACTATATACTACACTGAGCTGTGTGCTGCCCCCAGCAACCGGTATAAACACACTATATACTACACTGAGCTGCCTCGTGTTCTCAACAGGTATAAACACTATATACTACACTGAGCTGTGTGCTGCTCCCACCAACCGGTATAAACACACCCTCGCTATACTACACTGAGCTGTGCTGTTGCCCTCTCAACCTCTCAGCCAAACACACTATATACTACACTGAGCTGTCTCTGCTCCTCTCCACCTGCCTAAACACTCTCTATACCTACACTGAGCTGTGTGCTGCCCCCTCAACAGCTATAAACACACCTACGTACACATCTCTATATGCACACACACTGCCTCCCTGCTCTGAGCTCTCTGCCTCCCTCGCTCTCTCTCCCCCTCTCCTTCTGCAGGTCGCTCTCTCCTCCCTCCATCTCCTCCCCTCGCTCATCTCTCTCCTCCCTCTCTCTCTCTGCCTCCTCCTCTCTCCATCTCCTCCATCTCTCTCTGCTCTCCATCTCTCTCCTGCCTCCCTCCATCTCTCTCCGCCTCCTCGCTCTCTCTCCGCCTCCTCCATCTCTCTCCATACTCCGCCTCTCCTCTCTCTCCACCTGCCTGCTCTCTCCATCTCTCTCTCCTCCTCGCTCCATCTCTACCTCCTCCTCTCTCTCTACCTCCCTCGCTCTCTTCTACCTCCCTCTACTCCACCTCCCTCCTCCTCTCTCTCCATGTCCTCTCCCTCCATCCTCTCTCTCTCCACCTCGGGTTAAACCACCTCCCTCTTCTCTCTACTACTCCCTGCTCTCTCTCTTTCCTCCATCTCTCAACCTCCCTCGCTCTCTCTGCCTCCATCTCTCCTCTCCTCTGCCTCCATCTCTCTCTCCTACCTCCCTCGCTCTCTCTCTGCCTCCCTCCATCAGCTCTCTCTCTGCCTCCATCTCTCCCTGCCTGCCTACTCCATCTCTCCTCCCTCTCTCA
Organism: Oncorhynchus nerka; assembly: GCF_034236695.1. NCBI lineage: Eukaryota > Metazoa > Chordata > Actinopteri > Salmoniformes > Salmonidae > Oncorhynchus > Oncorhynchus nerka. Next base: position 2,130,686 of record NC_088413.1, on the reverse strand, counting down.
CTACCTCCCTCCATCTCTCTCCGCCTCCATCTCTCTCTCTCCGCCTCCATCTCTCCTCCTCCCTAATCTCTCTCTACCTCCTCCATCTCTCTCTCCTCTTCCACCTGCCTCTCCATCCCTCTCTCTCCTCCTCCCTCCATCTCTCCTACCTCCCCTCCCATCTCTCTCCTCCCATCTCGCTCTTCTCCATCTCTCTCTCTCCATCTCTCTCCTCCCTCCCATCCATCTCCATCTCTCCCTCCTCCTCCATCTCCCACCTCCCTCGCTCCCTCTCCATCTTCTCTCTCCACCTCCCTCGTTCTCTCTCCCACCTCCTCTCTCTCCTCCATCTCTCTCTTTCTACCTCCTCTCTCCATCCCTGGCTCTCCTCTTCCGCTCTCTCTCCAGCTCCCCTCGCTCTCTCCCATCCTCCCTCTCATCCTCTCCACACCTCCTCGTCTCTCTACCTCCTCCTCCCTCCATCTGGTCTCCTCCTCCCCCCATCTCTCCCTCCTCCATCTCAGATGGTCTCCTTTATTCCTCCCCCAGGGTCCTCCCTCCCTCCACCAGTAGTCAGATCCTCCACATTTAGTTTCTTAACGGGCGTCCCTCCAAGTACTACACTGAGCTGTGTGCTGCCCCGGCCTATAAACACACTCCATCTACACCTGTGTGCTGCCATATAAACACACTATATACTCCTCTGTGTGCTGCTCCATCCATCTCTCCACTATATACTACTGAGCTGTGCATCTCACTGAGCTCCTCCATCTCACTATATACTCCTGTGTGTTGCCCCCTCCATCCATCCCCCTCAACATAAACACACTATATACTACACTGAGCTGTGTGTTCCCACCTCACTACCATCTCTCCTCCCACCATCCTACACTGAGCTGTGTGTTGCTCCTCACACTCCATCTCTATAAACTCCTATATACTACATCTGTGTGCTCATCCTCCATCTACACATACTCTTCTGCACACCATCTCTCTCCTTTCCATCTCTCCTTTCCCCTCCCTCCATCTCCTCCATCTCTCTCCCATCCATCTCTTTCCTCCTCCCTCCATCCATCCATCTCTCTCCCTCCATCTCTCTCCTCCTCCCTCCATCTCTCTCCTCCTCCATCTCTCTCTCTTCCTCCTCCTCTCCATCTCTCTCCTCCATCTCTCTTTTCCTCCATCTCCTCCTCCCTCCATCTCTCTCTCTCCATCTCTCCTCCTCCATCTTTCTCCATCTCCTCCATCTCCCATTTCTCCTCCTCCTCCATCTCGCTCTCTCCTCCCTCCATCTCTCTCTTCTCCTCCATCTCTCCTCCTCCATCTCTCTCCTCCATCTGTCTCTTTCCTCCTCCATCTCTCATCTCTCTCATCCTCCCCTCCATCTTCTCTTTCCTCCTCTCTCTCCTCCTCCCTCCATCTCTCTCTCCTCCTCCATCTCTTTCCTCCATCTCCTCCCTCCATCTCTCCCATCTCTCTCCATCTCTCCTTCCCTCCATCTCTCTTCTCTCCTCCTCCATCTCTCTTCTCCCTCCTCCATCTCTTCTCCTCCTCCTCCTTCCATCTCCCTCCTCCTCCTCCTCCATCTCTCTCTCCATCCTCCATCTCTCTCTCCTCCTCCATCTGTCTCTCCTCCTCCATCCTCTCCCTCTCCTCCATCTCTCTCTCCTCCTCCATCTCTCTCCTCCATCTCCTTCCATCTTCTCCTCCCTCCTCCTCCCTCTTCTCTCCTCTCTCTCTCCTCCTCCATCCTCTCTCCATCTCCTCCCTCCATCTCTCTCCTCCTCCATCTCTCTCCCTCCTCCATCTCCTCCATCCCCTCTCCATCTCTCTCTCCTCCATCATCTCTCCTCCTCCATCCATCTCTCTCCCTTCTCCCTCCCCCTCCTTCTCTCCATCTCCTCCATCCATCTCTCTCTCCTCCTCCCATCTCTCTCCCTCCTCCTCCATCTCTCTCTCCTCCTCCTCCATCTCTCTCTCCTCCTCCTCCATCTCTCTCTCCTCCTCCTCCATCTCTCCTCCTCCTCCTCCTCCATCTCTCTCTCCTCCTCCTCCATCTCTCTCTCCTCCTCCTCCATCTCTCTCTCCTCCTCCTCCATCTCTCTCTCCTCCTCCTCCATCTCTCTCTCCTCCTCCTCCATCTCTCTCTGTGTCTCAGTGATGTTGCAGGTTTACAGAAGGAGTTAGATGACCTGGTTAATGCCATCGTAGAGGACTTCTTCCAGCCCCAGAAGAATAACCTGCTGTCCAAGCCTGAGTAACACACATCAGTGGCTTGTAAACACAAAGACCCGCGCTGGTTTGACTTCCTGATCAAGATTCCCTTTCACACATTCTTCTTCCAGAACTCACACACATTCTAGAACTCACACACATTGTAGAACTCACACACACACACACATTCTAGAACACTCACACACAGACACATTCTAGAACTCACACACATTCTAGAAGTCTTTAATGGGTTGTACCTGGAGCTCTAAGTCTTATCTACTAGCTGGAGTGCTGTGTATTTGACCAAACACACAGGGTTACTAACTGTCGTTCAGGGTTTTAACTCCAACCCTGTTTGAGAAGAAGGAGGAGGAGTAGTACTACCACTAGGCTCCCGAGTGACTCAGTGGTCTGTCACTGCATCACTACAGACCCTGGTTCGATTCCAGGCTGTATCACAACCGACCGTGATTGGGAGGTCCCATAGGACGGCGCACAATTGGCCCGGCGTCGTCCGGGTTTGGCCAGTGGTAGGCCGTCATTGTAAATAAGAATTTGTTCTTAATTGACTTGCCTGGTTAAATAATTGTTTTTTAAAAATACTGATACCACTGCCTCCTCCTCAATAACCAGCCTCCTCTGTAACCATTACTGCATAATGTTTCAAGAACAACAATAAAGATGTGATTTTTAAAAGGAAAAACCTGTTCATTTGGTCATTTAATTATACTTTTTGACTACAATCTGCCGAGAGAATAGATATTGTAAAATGTGTAATATGAAAAACAGTGATTTTAACTACATCATGTCATTCCTGTGTAAATTCCAAGCCTGTGTTCTAGTCCTGTCAGATTACGGGTGCGTTCCAGGTCGACTACTAATGGAGGCGGTGTTATAGTCCTGTCAGATTACGGGTGCGTTCCAGGCCGACTACTAATGGAGGCTGTGTTACAGTCCTGTCAGATTACCGTTCCAGGCCGACTACTAATGGAGGCTGTGTTACGTCCTGTCAGATTACGGGTGCGTTCCAGGCCGACTACTAATGGAGGCTGTGTTACAGATTACGGGTGCTTCCAGGCCGACTACTAATGGAGCCTGTGTTGTTCCAGGTCCTGGTGCTCAGATTGCGGGTGCCCAGGCCGACTACTAATGGAGGCTGTGTTGTAGTCCTGTCAGATTACGGGTGCGTTCCAGGCCGACTACTAATGGAGGCTGTGTTCTAGTCCTGTCAGATTACGGGTGCGTTCCAGGCCGACTACTAATGGAGGCTGTGTTATAGTCCTGTCAGATTACGGGTGCGTTCCAGGCCGACTACTAATGGAGGCTGTGTTATAGTCCTGTCAGATTACGGGTGCGTTCCAGGCCGACTACTAATGGAGGCTGTGTTATAGTCCTGTCAGATTACGGGTGCGTTCCAGGCCGACTACTAATGGAGGCTGTGTTATAGTCCTGTCAGATTATGCGTTCCAGGCCGACTACTAATGGAGGCTGTGTTGTAGTCCTGTCAGATTACGGGTGCGTTCCAGGCCGACTACTAATGGAGGTTATAGTCTGTCAGTTACGGGTGCGTTCAGGCCGACTACTCTGTGTTTAGTCCTGTCAGATTACAAAGGTCGTTCCAGGTGCGTTCCAGGCCGACTACTAATGGAGGCTGTGTTGTAGTCCTGTCAGATTACGGGTGCGTTCCAGGCCGACTACTAATGGAGGCTGTGTTATAGTCCTGTCAGATTACGGGTGCGTTCCAGGCCGACTACTAATGGAGGCTGTGTTATAGTCCTGTCAGATTACGGGTGCGTTCCAGGCCGACTACTAATGGAGGCTGTGTTATAGTCCTGTCAGATTACGGGTGCGTTCCAGGCCGACTACTAATGGAGGCTGTGTTATAGTCCTGTCAGATTACGGGTGCGTTCCAGGCCGACTACTAATGGAGGTCAGATGTGCGTTCCAGGCAAACTACTAATGGATGTGTTATAGTCCTGTCAGAGACGGGTGCGTTCCAGGACGACTACTAATGGTGTGTTGTAGTCCTGTCAGATTACTGGTGCGTTTCCAGGCCGACTACTAATGGAGGCTGTGTTATAGTCCTGTCAGATTCGGGTGCTACTAATGGAGGCTGTGTTGTAGTCCTGTCAGATTACTGGTGCGTTCAGGCCGACTACTAATGGAGGCTGTGTTGTAGTCCTGTCAGATTACGGTGCGTTCCAGGCCGACTACTAATGGAGGCTGTGTTGTAGTCCTGTCAGATTACGGGTGCGTTCCAGGCCGACTACTAATGGAGGCTGTGTTGTAGTCCTGTCAGATTACGGGTGCGTTCCAGGCCGACTACTAATGGAGGCTGTGTTGTAGTGCTGTCAGATTACGGGTGCGTTCCAGGTCGACTACTAATGGAGGCTGTGTTATAGTCCTGTCAGATTACGGGTGCGTTCCAGGCCGACTACTAATGGAGGCTGTGTTATAGTCCTGTCAGATTACAGGTGCGTTCCAGGGGAGGCTGTGTTATAGTCCTGTCAGATTGGGTGCGTTCCAGGCCGACTACTAATGGAGGCTGTGTTATAGTCCTGTCAGATTACGGGTGCGTTCCAGGCCGACTACTAATACTAATGGAGGCTGTGTTATAGTCCTGTCAGATTGCGGGTGCGTTCCAGGCCGACTACTAATGGAGGCTGTGTTGTAGTCCTGTCAGATTACGGGTGCGTTCCAGGCCGACTACTAATGGAGGCTGTGTTGTAGTCCTGTCAGATTACGGAGTGCGTTCCAGGCCGACTACTAATGGAGGCTGTGTTGTAGTCCTGTCAGATTACGGTGCGTTCCAGGCCGACTACTAATGGAGGCTGTGTTCTAGTCCTGTCAGATTACGGGTGCGTTCCAGGCCGACTACTAATGGAGCTGTGTTGTAGTTCTGTCAGATTCTGTGCGTTCCAGGCCGACTACTAATGGAGGCTGTGTTGTAGTCTGTCAGATTACGGGTGCGTTCCAGGCCGACTACTAATGGAGGCTGTGTTGTAGTCCTGTCAGATTACGGGTGCGTTCAGGTCGACTACTAATGGAGGCTGTGTTATAGTCCTGTCAGATTACGGGTGCGTTCCAGGCCGACTACTAATGGAGGCTGTGTTATAGTCCTGTCAGATTACGGGTGCGTTCCAGGCCGACTACTAATGGAGGCTGTGTTGTAGTCCTGTCAGATTACGGGTGCGTTCCAGACTACTAATGGAGGCTGTGTTGTAGTTCTGTCCAGATTACCAGGCCGACTACTAATGGAGGCTGTGTTATAGTCCTGTCAGATTACGGGTGCGTTCCAGGCCGACTACTAATGGAGGCTGTGTTATAGTCCTGTCAGATTACGGGTGCGTTCCAGGACGACTACTAATGGAGGCTGTGTTGTAGTCCTGTCAGATTACGGAGTGCGTTCCAGGCCGACTACTAATGGAGGCTGTGTTGTAGTCCTTACGGGTGCGTCAGGTCGACTACTAATGGAGGCTGGTTATAGTCCTGTCAGATTCCGTTCCAGGCCGACTACTAATGGAGGCCTGTGTTGTAGTCCTGTCAGATTCACGGGTGCGTTCCAGGTCGACTACTAATGGAGGCTGTGTTATAGTCCTGTCAGATTACGGGTGCGTTCCAGGCCGACTACTAATGGAGGCTGTGTTCTAGTCCTGTCAGATTACGGGTGCGTTCCAGGCCGACTACTAATGGAGGCTGTGTTATAGTCCTGTCAGATTGCATACTAATGGAGGCTGTGTTGTTGTCCTGTCAGGGGTGCGTTCCAGGCCGACTACTAATGGAGGCTGTGTTGTAGTGCTGTCAGATTACGGTGCGTTCCAGGCCGACTACTAATGGAGGCTGTGTTATAGTCCTGTCAGATTACGGGTGCGTTCCAGGCCGACTACTAATGGAGGCTGTGTTATAGTGTCAGATTACGGGTGCGTTCAGTACTAATGGAGGCTGTATAGTCCTGTCAGATTACGGGTGCGTTCCAGGCCGACTACTAATGGAGGCTGTGTTATAGTCCTGTCAGATTACGGGTGCGTTCCAGGCCGACTACTAATGGAGGCTGTGTTGTAGTGCTGTCAGATTACGGTTGTGCTGTCCAGGTCGACTACTAATGGAGGCTGTGTTATAGTCCTGTCAGATTACGGGTGCGTTCCAGGCCGACTACTAATGGAGGCTGTGGTATAGTCCTGTCAGATTGTGCGTTCCAGGCCGACTACTAATGGAGGCTGTGTTGTAGTTCTGTCAGATTACGGTGCAGGACCGACTACTAATGGAGCTGTGTTGTAGTCCTGTCAGATTACGGGTGCGTTCCAGGCCGACTACTAATGGAGCTGTGTTGTAGTTCTGTCCAGATTAAGTGCGAGGGCTACTAATGGAGGCTGTGTTGTAGTCCTGTCAGATTACGGGTGCGTTCCAGGCCGACTACTAATGGAGGCTGTTATAGTCCTGTCAGATTAGTGCGTTCAGGTGACTACTAATGGAGGCTGTGTTATAGGTCAGATTACAGGTGCGTTCCAGGCCGACTACTAATGTAGGCTGTGTTCTAGTCCTGTCAGATTGCGGGTGCGTTCCAGGCCGACTACTAATGGAGGCTGTGTTGTAGTCCTGTCAGATTACGGGTGCGTTCCAGGCCGACTACTAATGGAGGCTGTGTTGTAGTCCTGTCAGATTACGGGTGCGTTCCAGGCCGACTACTAATGGAGGCTGTGTTGTAGTGCTGTCAGATTACGGGTGCGTTCAGGTCGACTACTAATGGAGGCTGTGTTATAGTCCTGTCAGATCAGATTACGGGTGCCAGATTCCAGGCCGACTACTAATGGAGGCTGTGTTATAGTCCTGTCAGATTACGGGTGCGTTCCAGGCCGACTACTAATGGAGGCTGTGTTATAGTCCTGTCAGATTACGGGTGCGTTCCAGGCCGACTACTAATGGAGGCTGTGTTATAGTCCTGTCAGATTACGGTGCGTCCAGATCCAGGCCCAGACTACTAATGGAGGCTGTGTTGTCCTGTCAGTGCTGTCAGATACTAATGGAGGCTGTGGTGCGTTCCCAGGTCGACTACTAATGGAGGCTGTGTTATAGTTCTGTCAGATTACGGGTGCTTCCAGGACGACTACTAATGGAGGCTGTGTTGTAGTCCTGTCAGATTACGGGTGCGTTCCAGGCCGACTACTAATGGAGGCTGTGTTGTAGTTCTGTCCTAATGGAGGCTGTGTTGTGGTCGTTCAGGCCGACTACTAATGGAGGCGTGTTGTAGTCCTGTCCAGGTGCGTTCAGGTCGACTACTAATGGAGGCTGTGTTATAGTCCTGTCAGATTACGGGTGCGTTCCCAGGCCGACTACTAATGGAGGCTGTGTTATAGTCCTGTCAGATTACGGGTGCGTTCCAGGCCGACTACTAATGGAGGCTGTGTTGTAGTCCTGTCAGAATCTGGTGCGTTCCAGGCCGACTACTAATGGAGGCTGTGTTGTAGTCCTGTCAGATACTAATGGAGGCGGGTGCGTTCCAGGCCGACTACTAATGGAGGCTGTGTTGTAGTCCTGTCAGATTACGGGTGCGTTCCAGGCCGACTACTAATGGAGGCTGTGTTAGTCCTGTCAGTTCCTACTAATGGAGGCTGTGTTGTAGTGCTGTCAGATTACGGGTGCGTTCCAGGTCGACTACTAATGGAGGCTGTGTGACTTATAGTCCTGTCAGATTACGGGTGCGTTCCAGGCCGACTACTAATGGAGGCTGTGTTGTAGTCCTGTCAGATTACGGGTGCGTTCCAGGCCGACTACTAATGGAGGCTGTGTTGTAGTGTCCAGATTACGGGTGCGTCCAGGTCGACTACTAATGGAGGCTGTGTTATAGTCCTGTCAGATTACGGGTGCGTTCCAGGCCGACTACTAATGGAGGCGGTGTTATAGTCCTGTCAGATTACGGGTGCGTTCCAGGTCGACTACTAATGGAGGCTGTGTTATAGTCCTGTCAGATTACGGGTGCGTTCCAGGCCGACTACTAATGTAGGCTGTGTTCTAGTCCTGTCAGATTACGGGTGCGTTCCAGGCCGACTACTAATGGAGGCTGTGTTGTAGTCCTGTCAGATTACGGGTGCGTTCCAGGCCGACTACTAATGGAGGCTGTGTTGTAGTCCTGTCAGATTACGGGTGCGTTCCAGGCCGACTACTAATGGAGGCTGTGTTGTAGTGCTGTCAGATTACGGGTGCGTTCCAGGTCGACTACTAATGGAGGCTGTGTTATAGTCCTGTCAGATTACGGGTGCGTTCCAGGCCGACTACTAATGGAGGCTGTGTTATAGTCCTGTCAGATTACGGGTGCGTTCCAGGCCGACTACTAATGGAGGCTGTGTTATAGTCCTGTCAGATTACGGGTGCGTTCCAGGCCGACTACTAATGGAGGCTGTGTTATAGTCCTGTCAGATTACGGGTGCGTTCCAGGCCGACTACTAATGGAGGCTGTGTTGTAGTGCTGTCAGATTACGGGTGCGTTCCAGGTCGACTACTAATGGAGGCTGTGTTATAGTCCTGTCAGATTACGGGTGCGTTCCAGGCCGACTACTAATGGAGGCTGTGTTGTAGTCCTGTCAGATTACGGGTGCTGTGTCAGGCCGACTACTAATGGAGGCTGTGTTGTAGTCCTGTCAGATTACGGGTGCGTTCCAGGCCGACTACTAATGGAGGCTGTGTTGTAGTGCTGTCAGATTACGGGTGCGTTCCAGGTCGACTACTAATGGAGGCTGTGTTATAGTCCTGTCAGATTACGGGTGCGTTCCAGGCCGACTACTAATGGAGGCTGTGTTATAGTCCTGTCAGATTACGGGTGCGTTCCAGGCCGACTACTAATGGAGGCTGTGTTGTAGTCCTGTCAGATTACGGGTGCGTTCCAGGCCGACTACTAATGGAGGCTGTGTTATAGTCCTGTCAGATTACGGGTGCGTTCCAGGCCGACTACTAATGGAGGCTGTGTTGTAGTCCTGTCAGATTACGGGTGCGTTCCAGGCCGACTACTAATGGAGGCTGTGTTGTAGTCCTGTCAGATTACGGGTGCAGACTACTAATGGAGGCTGTGTTGTAGTGCTGTCAGATTACGGGTGCGTTCCAGGCCGACTACTAATGGAGGCTGTGTTATAGTCCTGTCAGATTACGGGTGCGTTCCAGGCCGACTACTAATGGAGGCTGTGTTGTAGTCCTGTCAGATTACGGGTGCTTCCAGGCCGACTACTAATGGAGGCTGTGTTATAGTCCTGTCAGATTACGGGTGCGTTCCAGGCCGACTACTAATGGAGGCTGTGTTGTAGTCCTGTCAGATTACGGGTGCGTTCCAGGTCGACTACTAATGGAGGCTGTGTTATAGTCCTGTCAGATTACGGGTGCGTTCCAGGCCGACTACTAATGGAGGCTGTGTTACAGTCCTGTCAGATTACGGGTGCGTTCCAGGCCGACTACTAATGGAGGCTGTGTTGTAGTGCTGTGATTACGGGTGCGTTCCAGGTCCTACTAATGGAGGCTCAGATTACGGGTGCGTTCCAGGCCGACTACTAATGGAGGCTGTGTTGTAGTCCTGTCAGATTACGGGTGCGTTCCAGGCCGACTACTAATGGAGGCTGTGTTGTAGTCCTGTCAGATTACGGGTGCGTTCCAGGCCGACTACTAATGGAGGCTGTGTTGTAGTGCTGTCAGATTACGGGTGCGTTCCAGGTCGACTACTAATGGAGGCTGTGTTATAGTCCTGTCAGATTACGGGTGCGTTCCAGGCCGACTACTAATGGAGGCTGTGTTATAGTCCTGTCAGATTACGGGTGCGTTCCAGGCCGACTACTAATGGAGGCTGTGTTATAGTCCTGTCAGAATACGGGTGCGTTCCAGGCCGACTACTAATGGAGGCTGTGTTATAGTCCTGTCAGATTACGGGTGCGTTCCAGGCCGACTACTAATGGAGGCTGTGTTGTAGTTCTGTCAGATTACGGGTGCGTTCCAGGACGACTACTAATGGAGGCTGTGTTGTAGTCCTGTCAGATTACGGGTGCGTTCCAGGCCGACTACTAATGGAGGCTGTGTTGTAGTCCTGTCAGATTACGGGTGCGTTCCAGGCCGACTACTAATGGAGGCTGTGTTGTAGTCCTGTCAGATTACGGGTGCGTTCCAGGCCGACTACTAATGGAGGCTGTGTTGTAGTCCTGTCAGATTACGGGTGCGTTCCAGGCCGACTACTAATGGAGGCTGTGTTGTAGTTCTGTCAGATTACGGTGCGGACGACTACTAATGGAGGCTGTGTTGTAGTCCTGTCAGACGGGTGCGTTCCAGGCCGACTACTAATGGAGGCGGTGTTGTAGTCCTGTCAGATTACGGGTGCGTTCCAGGTCGACTACTAATGGAGGCTGTGTTATAGTCCTGTCAGATTACGGGTGCGTTCCAGACCGACTACTAATGGAGGCTGTGTTATAGTCCTGTCAGATTACGGGTGCGTTCCAGACCGACTACTAATGGAGGCTGTGTTATAGTCCTGTCAGATTACGGGTGCGTTCCAGGCCGACTACTAATGGAGGCAGTGTTGTAGTTCTGTCAGAATACGGGTGCGTTCCAGGCCGACTACTAATGGAGCCTGTGTTATAGTTCTGACAGATTACGGGTGCGTTCCAGGCCGACTACTAATGGAGCCTGTGTTATAGTCCTGTCAGATTACGGGTGCGTTCCAGGACGACTACTAATGGAGGCTGTGTTATAGTCCTGTCAGATTACGGGTGCGTTCCAGGCCGACTACTAATGGAGGCGGTGTTATAGTCCTGTCAGATTACGGGTGCGTTCCAGGTCGACTACTAATGGAGGCTGTGTTATAGTCCTGTCAGATTACGGGTGCGTTCCAGGCCGACTACTAATGGAGCCTGTGTTACAGTCCTGTCAGATTACGGGTGCGTTCCAGGCCGACTACTAATGGAGCCTGTGTTATAGTTGTCAGATTACGGGTGCGTTCCAGGCCGACTACTAATGTAGGCTGTGTTCTAGTCCTGTCAGATTACGGGTGCGTTCCAGGCCGACTACTAATGGAGGCTGTGTTGTAGTCCTGTCAGATTACGGGTGCGTTCCAGGCCGACTACTAATGGAGGCTGTGTTGTAGTCCTGTCAGATTACGGGTGCGTTCCAGGCCGACTACTAATGGAGGCTGTGTTGTAGTGCTGTCAGATTACGGGTGCTGGCCGACTACTAATGGAGGCTGTGTTGTAGTGCTGTCAGATTACGGGTGCGTTCCAGGTCGACTACTAATGGAGGCTGTGTTATAGTCCTGTCAGATTACGGGTGCGTTCCAGGCCGACTACTAATGGAGGCTGTGTTATAGTCCTGTCAGATTACGGGTGCGTTCCAGGCCGACTACTAATGGAGGCTGTGTTATAGTCCTGTCAGATTACGGGTGCGTTCCAGGCCGACTACTAATGGAGGCTGTGTTATAGTCCTGTCAGATTACGGGTGCGTTCCAGGCCGACTACTAATGGAGGCTGTGTTGTAGTGCTGTCAGATTACGGGTGCGTTCCAGGTCGACTACTAATGGAGGCTGTGTTATAGTCCTGTCAGATTACGGGTGCGTTCCAGGCCGACTACTAATGGAGGCTGTGTTGTAGTCCTGTCAGATTACGGGTGCGTTCCAGGCCGACTACTAATGGAGGCTGTGTTGTAGTCCTGTCAGATTACGGGTGCGTTCCAGGCCGACTACTAATGGAGGCTGTGTTGTAGTGCTGTCAGATTACGGGTGCGTTCCAGGTCGACTACTAATGGAGGCTGTGTTATAGTCCTGTCAGATTACGGGTGCGTTCCAGGCCGACTACTAATGGAGGCTGTGTTATAGTCCTGTCAGATTACGGGTGCGTTCCAGGCCGACTACTAATGGAGGCTGTGTTATAGTCCTGTCAGAATACGGGTGCGTTCCAGGCCGACTACTAATGGAGGCTGTGTTGTAGTCCTGTCAGATTACGGGTGCGTTCCAGGCCGACTACTAATGGAGGCTGTGTTATAGTCCTGTCAGATTACGGGTGCGTTCCAGGCCGACTACTAATGGAGGCTGTGTTGTAGTCCTGTCAGATTACGGGTGCGTTCCAGGCCGACTACTAATGGAGGCTGTGTTATAGTCCTGTCAGATTACGGGTGCGTTCCAGGCCGACTACTAATGGAGGCTGTGTTGTAGTCCTGTCAGATTACGGGTGCGTTCCAGGCCGACTACTAATGGAGGCTGTGTTATAGTCCTGTCAGATTACGGGTGCGTTCCAGGCCGACTACTAATGGAGGCTGTGTTGTAGTCCTGTCAGATTACGGGTGCGTTCCAGGCCGACTACTAATGGAGGCTGTGTTGTAGTCCTGTCAGATTACGGGTGCGTTCCAGGCCGACTACTAATGGAGGCTGTGTTGTAGTCCTGTCAGATTACGGGTGCGTTCCAGGTCGACTACTAATGGAGGCTGTGTTATAGTCCTGTCAGATTACGGGTGCGTTCCAGGCCGACTACTAATGGAGGCTGTGTTATAGTCCTGTCAGATTACGGGTGCGTTCCAGGCCGACTACTAATGGAGGCTGTGTTATAGTCCTGTCAGAATACGGGTGCGTTCCAGGCCGACTACTAATGGAGGCTGTGTTATAGTCCTGTCAGATTACGGGTGCGTTCCAGGCCGACTACTAATGGAGGCTGTGTTGTAGTCCTGTCAGATTACGGGTGCGTTCCAGGCCGACTACTAATGGAGGCTGTGTTGTAGTCCTGTCAGATTACGGGTGCTTCCAGGCCGACTACTAATGGAGGCTGTGTTGTAGTCCTGTCAGATTACGGGTGCTTCCAGGCCGACTACTAATGGAGGCTGTGTTGTAGTCCTGTCAGATTACGGTGCGTTCCAGGCCGACTACTAATGGAGGCTGTGTTGTAGTCCTGTCAGATTACGGGTGCGTTCCAGGCCGACTACTAATGGAGGCTGTGTTGTAGTCCTGTCAGATTACGGGTGCGTTCCAGGCCGACTACTAATGGAGGCTGTGTTGTAGTCCTGTCAGATTACGGGTGCGTTCCAGGCCGACTACTAATGGGGCGGTGTTGTAGTCCTGTCAGATTACGGTGCGTTCCAGGTCGACTACTAATGGAGGCTGTGTTATAGTCCTGTCAGATTACGGGTGCGTTCCAGGCCGACTACTAATGGAGGCTGTGTTATAGTCCTGTCAGATTACGGGTGCGTCCAGGCCGACTACTAATGGAGGCTGTGTTATAGTCCTGTCAGATTACGGTGCGTTCCAGGCCGACTACTAATGGAGGCAGTGTTGTAGTCCTGTCAGATTACTAATGGAGCCTGTGTTATAGTCCTGACAGATTACGGTGCGGCCGACTACTAATGGAGGCTGTGTTATAGTCCTGTCAGATTACGGGTGCGTTCCAGGACGCTACCAGTTATAGTCCGTCAGACTACCGACTACTAATGGAGGCTGTGTTATAGTCCTGTCAGATTACGGGTGCGTTCCAGGCCGACTACTAATGGAGGCTGTGTTACAGTCCTGTCAGATTACGGGTGCGTTCCAGGCCGACTACTAATGGAGCCTGTGTTACAGTCCTGTCAGATTACGGGTGCGTTCCAGGCCGACTACTAATGGAGCCTGTGTTATAGTTGTCAGATTACGGTGCGTTCCAGGCCGACTACTAATGGAGGCTGTGTTCTAGTCCTGTCAGATTACGGGTGCGTTCCAGGCCGACTACTAATGGAGGCTGTGTTGTAGTCCTGTCAGATTACGGGTGCGTTCCAGGCCGACTACTAATGGAGGCTGTGTTGTAGTCCTGTCAGATTACGGGTGCGTTCCAGGCCGACTACTAATGGAGGCTGTGTTGTAGTGCTGTCAGATTACGGGTGCCTCCAGGTCGACTACTAATGGAGGCTGTGTTACCTGTCAGATTACGGGTGCGTTCCAGGCCGACTACTAATGGAGGCTGTGTTATAGTCCTGTCAGATTACGGGTGCGTTCCAGGCCGACTACTAATGGAGGCTGTGTTATAGTCCTGTCAGATTACAGTGCGTTTCCAGGCCGACTACTAATGGAGGCTGTGTTATAGTCCTGTCAGATTACGGGTGCGTTCCAGGCCGACTACTAATGGAGGCTGTGTTGTAGTGCTGTCAGATTACGGTGCGTCCAGGTCGACTACTAATGGAGGCTGTGTTATAGTCCTGTCAGATTACGGGTGCGTTCCAGGCCGACTACTAATGGAGGCTGTGTTATAGTCCTGTCAGATTACGGGTGCTCCAGGCCGACTACTAATGGAGGCTGTGTTGTAGTTCTGTCAGATTACGGGTGCGTTCCAGGACGACTACTAATGGAGGCTGTGTTGTAGTCCTGTCAGATTACGGGTGCGTTCCAGGCCGACTACTAATGGAGGCGGTGTTATAGTCCTGTCAGATTACGGGTGCGTTCCAGGTCGACTACTAATGGAGGCTGTGTTATAGTCCTGTCAGATTACGGTGCGTTCCAGGCCGACTACTAATGGAGGCTGTGTTGTAGTTCTGTCAGATTACGGGTGCGTCCAGGCTCGACTACTAATGGAGGCTGTGTTGTAGTCCTGTCAGATTACGGTGCGTTCCAGGCCGACTACTAATGGAGGCTGTGTTATAGTCCTGTCAGATTACGGGTGCGTTCCAGGCCGACTACTAATGGAGGCTGTGTTATAGTCCTGTCAGATTACGGGTGCGTTCCAGGCCGACTACTAATGTAGGCTGTGTTCTAGTCCTGTCAGATTACGGGTGCGTTCCAGGCCGACTACTAATGGAGGCTGTGTTGTAGTCCTGTCAGATTACGGGTGCGTTCCAGGCCGACTACTAATGGAGGCTGTGTTGTAGTCCTGTCAGATTACGGGTGCGTTCCAGGCCGACTACTAATGGAGGCTGTGTTGTAGTGCTGTCAGATTACGGGTGCGTTCCAGGTCGACTACTAATGGAGGCTGTGTTATAGTCCTGTCAGATTACGGGTGCGTTCCAGGCCGACTACTAATGGAGGCTGTGTTATAGTCCTGTCAGATTACGGGTGCTTCCAGGCCGACTACTAATGGAGGCTGTGTTATAGTCCTGTCAGATTACGGGTGCTTCCAGGCCGACTACTAATGGAGGCTGTGTTGTAGTCCTGTCAGATTACGGGTGCGTTCCAGGCCGACTACTAATGGAGGCTGTGTTGTAGTCCTGTCAGATTACGGGTGCTCCAGGTCGACTACTAATGGAGGCTGTGTTATAGTCCTGTCAGATTACGGGTGCGTTCCAGGCCGACTACTAATGGAGGCTGTGTTGTAGTCCTGTCAGATTACGGGTGCGTTCCAGGCCGACTACTAATGGAGGCTGTGTTGTAGTCCTGTCAGATTACGGGTGCGTTCCAGGCCGACTACTAATGGAGGCTGTGTTGTAGTCCTGTCAGATTACGGGTGCGTTCCAGGCCGACTACTAATGGAGGCTGTGTTATAGTCCTGTCAGATTACGGGTGCGTCCAGGCCGACTACTAATGGAGGCTGTGTTATAGTCCTGTCAGATTACGGGTGCGTTCCAGGCCGACTACTAATGGAGGCTGTGTTATAGTCCTGTCAGAATACGGTGCGTTCCAGGCCGACTACTAATGGAGGCTGTGTTGTAGTCCTGTCAGATTACGGGTGCGTTCCAGGCCGACTACTAATGGAGGCTGTGTTGTAGTCCTGTCAGATTACGGGTGCGTTCCAGGCCGACTACTAATGGAGGCTGTGTTATAGTCCTGTCAGATTACGGGGTTCCAGGCCGACTAGGAGGCTGTGTTGTAGTGCTGTCAGATTACGGGTGCGTTCCAGGTCGAATGGAGGCTGTGTTATAGTCCTGTCAGATTACGGGTGCGTCCAGGCCGACTACTAATGGAGGCTGTGTTGTAGTCCTGTCAGATTACGGGTGCGTTCCAGGCCGACTACTAATGGAGGCTGTGTTGTAGTCCTGTCAGATTACGGGTGCGTTTGGCCGACTACTAATGGAGGCTGTGTTGTAGTGCTGTCAGATTACGGGTGCGTTCCAGGTCGACTACTAATGGAGGCTGTGTTATAGTCCTGTCAGATTACGGGTGCGTTCCAGGCCGACTACTAATGGAGGCTGTGTTATAGTCCTGTCAGATTACGGGTGCGTTCCAGGCCGACTACTAATGGAGGCTGTGTTATAGTCCTGTCAGAATACGGGTGCGTTCCAGGCCGACTACTAAGGGAGGCTGTGTTATAGTCCTGTCAGATTACGGGTGCGTTCCAGGCCGACTACTAATGGAGGCTGTGTTGTAGTTCTGTCAGATTACGGGTGCGTTCCAGGACGACTACTAATGGAGGCTGTGTTGTAGTCCTGTCAGATTACGGGTGCGTTCCAGGCCGACTACTAATGGAGGCTGTGTTGTAGTCCTGTCAGATTACGGGTGCGTTCCAGGCCGACTACTAATGGAGGCTGTGTTGTAGTCCTGTCAGATTACGGGTGCGTTCCAGGCCGACTACTAATGGAGGCTGTGTTGTAGTCCTGTCAGATTACGGGTGCGTTCCAGGCCGACTACTAATGGAGGCTGTGTTGTAGTTCTGTCAGATTACGGGTGCGTTCCAGGACGACTACTAATGGAGGCTGTGTTGTAGTCCTGTCAGATTACGGGTGCGTTCCAGGCCGACTACTAATGGAGGCGGTGTTGTAGTCCTGTCAGATTACGGGTGCGTTCCAGGTCGACTACTAATGGAGGCTGTGTTATAGTCCTGTCAGATTACGGGTGCGTTCCAGACCGACTACTAATGGAGGCTGTGTTATAGTCCTGTCAGATTACGGGTGCGTTCCAGACCGACTACTAATGGAGGCTGTGTTATAGTCCTGTCAGATTACGGGTGCGTTCCAGGCCGACTACTAATGGAGGCAGTGTTGTAGTTCTGTCAGAATACGGGTGCGTTCCAGGCCGACTACTAATGGAGCCTGTGTTATAGTTCTGACAGATTACGGGTGCGTTCCAGGCCGACTACTAATGGAGCCTGTGTTATAGTCCTGTCAGATTACGGGTGCGTTCCAGGACGACTACTAATGGAGGCTGTGTTATAGTCCTGTCAGATTACGGGTGCGTTCCAGGCCGACTACTAATGGAGGCGGTGTTATAGTCCTGTCAGATTACGGGTGCGTTCCAGGTCGACTACTAATGGAGGCTGTGTTATAGTCCTGTCAGATTACGGGTGCGTTCCAGGCCGACTACTAATGGAGGCTGTGTTATAGTCCTGTCAGATTACGGGTGCGTTCCAGGCCGACTACTAATGGAGGCTGTGTTGTAGTCCTGTCAGAATACGGGTGCGTTCCAGGCCGACTACTAAGGGAGGCTGTGTTATAGTCCTGTCAGATTACGGGTGCGTTCCAGGCCGACTACTAATGGAGGCTGTGTTGTAGTCCTGTCAGAATACGGGTGCGTTCCAGGCCGACTACTAATGGAGGCTGTGTTGTAGTTCTGTCAGATTACGGGTGCGTTCCAGGACGACTACTAATGGAGGCTGTGTTATAGTCCTGTCAGATTACGGGTGCGTTCCAGGCCGACTACTAATGGAGGCTGTGTTGTAGTCCTGTAAGATTACGGGTGCGTTCCAGGCCGACTACTAATGGAGGCTGTGTTGTAGTCCTGTCAGATTACGGGTGCGTTCCAGGCCGACTACTAATGGAGGCTGTGTTGTAGTCCTGTCAGATTACGGGTGCGTTCCAGGCCGACTACTAATGGAGGCTGTGTTATAGTCCTGTCAGATTACGGGTGCGTTCCAGACCGACTACTAATGGAGGCTGTGTTATAGTCCTGTCAGAATACGGGTGCGTTCCAGGCCGACTACTAAGGGAGGCTGTGTTATAGTCCTGTCAGATTACGGGTGCGTTCCAGGCCGACTACTAATGGAGGCTGTGTTATAGTCCTGTCAGATTACGGGTGCGTTCCAGGCCGACTACTAATGGAGGCTGTGTTGTAGTCCTGTCAGATTACGGGTGCGTTCCAGGCCGACTACTAATGGAGGCTGTGTTGTAGTCCTGTCAGATTACGGGTGCGTTCCAGGCCGACTACTAATGGAGGCTGTGTTGTAGTCCTGTCAGATTACGGGTGCGTTCCAGGCCGACTACTAATGGAGGCTGTGTTGTAGTCCTGTCAGATTACGGGTGCGTTCCAGGCCGACTACTAATGGAGGCGGTGTTATAGTCCTGTCAGATTACGGGTGCGTTCCAGGTCGACTACTAATGGAGGCTGTGTTATAGTCCTGTCAGATTCTGGGTGCTCCAGGCCGACTACTAATGGAGGCTGTGTTATAGTCCTGTCAGATTACGGGTGCGTTCCAGGCCGACTACTAATGGAGGCTGTGTTGTAGTCCTGTCAGATTCCGGGTGCGTTCCAGGCCGACTACTAATGGAGGCTGTGTTATAGTCCTGTCAGATTCCGGGTGCGTTCCAGGCCGACTACTAATGGAGGCAGTGTTGTAGTTCTGTCAGAATACGGGTGCGTTCCAGGCCGACTACTAATGGAGCCTGTGTTGTAGTCCTGTCAGATTACGGGTGCGTTCCAGGACGACTACTAATGGAGGCTGTGTTATAGTCCTGTCAGATTACGGGTGCGTTCCAGGCCGACTACTAATGGAGGCGGTGTTATAGTCCTGTCAGATTACGGGTGCGTTCCAGGTCGACTACTAATGGAGGCTGTGTTATAGTCCTGTCAGATTACGGGTGCGTTCCAGGCCGACTACTAATGGAGGCTGTGTTATAGTCCTGTCAGATTACGGGTGCGTTCCAGGCCGACTACTAATGGAGGCTGTGTTGTAGTCCTGTCAGAATACGGGTGCGTTCCAGGCCGACTACTAAGGGAGGCTGTGTTGTAGTCCTGTCAGATTACGGGTGCGTTCCAGGCCGACTACTAATGGAGGCTGTGTTATAGTCCTGTCAGATTACGGGTGCGTTCCAGGCCGACTACTAATGGAGGCTGTGTTGTAGTCCTGTCAGATTACGGGTGCGTTCCAGGCCGACTACTAATGGAGGCTGTGTTGTAGTTCTGTCAGATTACGGGTGCGTTCCAGGACGACTACTAATGGAGGCTGTGTTGTAGTCCTGTCAGATTACGGGTGCGTTCCAGGCCGACTACTAATGGAGGCTGTGTTGTAGTCCTGTCAGATTACGGGTGCGTTCCAGGCCGACTACTAATGGAGGCGGTGTTGTAGTCCTGTCAGATTACGGGTGCGTTCCAGGTCGACTACTAATGGAGGCTGTGTTATAGTCCTGTCAGATTACGGGTGCGTTCCAGGCCGACTACTAATGGAGGCTGTGTTATAGTCCTGTCAGATTACGGGTGCGTTCTAGGCCGACTACTAATGGAGGCTGTGTTGTAGTTCTGTCAGATTACGGGTGCGTTCCAGGCCGACTACTAATGGAGGCTGTGTTGTAGTCCTGTCAGATTACGGGTGCGTTCCAGGCCGACTACTAATGGAGGCTGTGTTGTAGTCCTGTCAGATTCCGGGTGCGTTCCAGGCCGACTACTAATGGAGGCTGTGTTATAGTCCTGTCAGATTCCGGGTGCGTTCCAGGCCGACTACTAATGGAGGCAGTGTTGTAGTTCTGTCAGATTACGGGTGCGTTCCAGGCCGACTAATGGAGCCTGTGTTATAGTCCTGTCAGATTACGGGTGCGTTCCAGGCCGCCTACTAATGGAGGCTGTGTTGTAGTTCTGTCAGATTACGGGTGCGTTCCAGGCCGACTACTAATGGAGGCTGTGTTATAGTCCTGTCAGATTCCGGGTGCGTTCCAGGCCGACTACTAATGGAGGCTGTGTTGTAGTTCTGTCAGAATACGGGTGCGTTCCAGGCCGCCTACTAATGGAGGCTGTGTTGTAGTTCTGTCAGATTACGGGTGCGTTCCAGGCCGACTACTAATGGAGGCTGTGTTATAGTCCTGTCAGATTCCGGGTGCGTTCCAGGCCGACTACTAATGGCGGCTGTGTTGTAGTTCTGTCAGAATACGGGTGCGTTCCAGGCCGACTACTAATGGAGCCTGTGTTTATAGTCCTGTCAGATTACGGGTGCGTTCCAGGCCGACTACTAATGGAGGCTGTGTTATAGTCCTGTCAGAATACGGGTGCGTTCCAGGCCGACTACCAATGCTGTGTGATTAATACTTTCTGATTTTCTGTTTCGATGACTTATTATCATGTTTATGTTTTATTATTTTTACATTAAATGCCCTTTGTGTGTGTTTCAATGCTGTAACACTGAACAAAACAACTAATAAAAGTCCCATGATGGTAGTGACTGTCCAGTACTGTAGATCACTTAGTAACCATTATTTATTCACATTAATCAAATACTTCAGTTGTTGTGTATACATGATGGTAGTGACTGTCCAGTACTGTAGATCACTTAGTAACCATTATTTATTCACATTAATCAAATACTTCAGTTGTTGTGTATACATGATGGTAGTGACTGTCCAGTACTGTAGATCACTTAGTAACCATTATTTATTCACATTAATCAAATACTTCAGTTGTTGTGTATACATGATGGTAGTGACTGTCCAGTACTGTAGATCACTTAGTAACCATTATTTATTCACATTAATCAAATACTTCAGTTGTTGTGTATACATGATGGTAGTACTATAATACTTCAGTTGTTGTGTATACATGATGGTAGTACTATAATACTTCAGTTGTTGTGTATACATGATGGTAGTGACTGTCCAGTACTGTAGATCACTTAGTAACCATTATTTATTCACATTAATCAAATACTTCAGTTGTTGTGTATACATGATGGTAGTACTATAATACTTCAGTTGTTGTGTATACATGATGGTAGTGACTGTCCAGTACTGTAGATCACTTAGTAACCATTATTTATTCACATTAATCAAATACTTCAGTTGTTGTGTATACATGATGGTAGTAATATAATACTTCAGTTGTTGTGTATACATGATGGTAGTGACTGTCCAGTACTGTAGATCACTTAGTAACCATTATTTATTCACATTAATCAAATACTTCAGTTGTTGTGTATACATGATGGTAGTGACTGTCCAGTACTGTAGATCACTTAGTAACCATTATTTATTCACATTAATCAAATACTTCAGTTGTTGTGTATACATGATGGTAGTAATATAATACTTCAGTTGTTGTGTATACATGATGGTAGTGACTGTCCAGTACTGTAGATCACTTAGTAACCATTATTTATTCACATTAATCAAATACTTCAGTTGTTGTGTATACATGATGGTAGTAATATAATACTTCAGTTGTTGTGTATACATGATGGTAGTGACTGTCCAGTACTGTAGATCACTTTAGTAACCATTATTTATTCATTAATCAAATACTTCAGTTGTTGTGTATACATGATGGTAGTGATATAATACTTCAGTTGTTGTGTATACATGATGGTAGTGACTGTCCAGTACTGTAGATCACTTAGTAACCATTATTTATTCACATTAATCAAATACTTCAGTTGTTGTGTATACATGATGGTAGTACTATAATACTTCAGTTGTTGTGTATACATGATGGTAGTACTATAATACTTCAGTTGTTGTGTATACATGATGGTAGTGACTGTCCAGTACTGTAGATCACTTAGTAACCATTATTTATTCACATTAATCAAATACTTCAGTTGTTGTGTATACATGATGGTAGTACTATAATACTTCAGTTGTTGTGTATACATGATGGTAGTACTATAATACTTCAGTTGTTGTGTATACATGATGGTAGTGACTGTCCAGTACTGTAGATCACTTAGTAACCATTATTTATTCACATTAATCAAATACTTCAGTTGTTGTGTATACATGATGGTAGTGACTGTCCAGTACTGTAGATCACTTAGTAACCATTATTTATTCACATTAATCAAATACTTCAGTTGTTGTGTATACATGATGGTAGTACTATAATACTTCAGTTGTTGTGTATACATGATGGTAGTGACTGTCCAGTACTGTAGATCACTTAGTAACCATTATTTATTCATTAATCAAATACTTCAGTTGTTGTGTATACATGATGGTAGTGACTGTCCAGTACTGTAGATCACTTAGTAACCATTATTTATTCACATTAATCAAATACTTCAGTTGTTGTGTATACATGATGGTAGTAATATAATACTTCAGTTGTTGTGTATACATGATGGTAGTAATATAATACTTCAGTTGTTGTGTATACATGATGGTAGTGACTGTCCAGTACTGTAGATCACTTAGTAACCATTATTTATTCACATTAATCAAATACTTCAGTTGTTGTGTATACATGATGGTAGTAATATAATACTTCAGTTGTTGTGTATACATGATGGTAGTGACTGTCCAGTACTGTAGATCACTTAGTAACCATTATTTATTCACATTAATCAAATACTTCAGTTGTTGTGTATACATGATGGTAGTAATATAATACTTCAGTTGTTGTGTATACATGATGGTAATATAATACTTCAGTTGTTGTGTATACATGATGGTAGTAATATAATACTTCAGTTGTTGTGTATACATGATGGTAGTAATATAATACTTCAGTTGTTGTGTATACATGATGGTAGTAATATAATACTTCAGTTGTTGTGTATACATGATGGTAGTAATATAATACTTCAGTTGTTGTGTATACATGATGGTAGTGATATAATACTTCAGTTGTTGTGTATACATGATGGTAGTAATATAATACTTCAGTTGTTGTGTATACATGATGGTAGTACTATAATACTTCAGTTGTTGTGTATACATGATGGTAGTACTATAATACTTCAGTTGTTGTGTATACATGATGGTAGTAATATAATACTTCAGTTGTTGTGTATACATGATGGTAGTACTATAATACTTCAGTTGTTGTGTATACATGATGGTAGTAATATAATACTTCAGTTGTTGTGTATACATGATGGTAGTACTATAATACTTCAGTTGTTGTGTATACATGATGGTAGTACTATAATACTTCAGTTGTTGTGTATACATGATGGTAGTAATATAATACTTCAGTTGTTGTGTATACATGATGGTAGTGACTGTCCAGTACTGTAGATCACTTAGTAACCATCATTTATTCACATTAATCAAATACTTCAGTTGTTGTGTATACATGATGGTAGTACTATAATACTTCAGTTGTTGTGTATACATGATGGTAGTACTATAATACTTCAGTTGTTGTGTATACATGATGGTAGTACTATAATACTTCAGTTGTTGTGTATACATGATGGTAGTACTATAATACTTCAGTTGTTGTGTATACATGATGGTAGTAATATAATACTTCAGTTGTTGTGTATACATGATGGTAGTAATATAATACTTCAGTTGTTGTGTATACATGATGGTAGTAATATAATACTTCAGTTGTTGTGTATACATGATGGTAGTAATATAATACTTCAGTTGTTGTGTATACATGATGGTAGTAATATAATACTTCAGTTGTTGTGTATACATGATGGTAGTAATATAATACTTCAGTTGTTGTGTATACATGATGGTAGTAATATAATACTTCAGTTGTTGTGTATACATGATGGTAGTACTATAATACTTCAGTTGTTGTGTATACATGATGGTAGTAATATAATACTTCAGTTGTTGTGTATACATGATGGTAGTAATATAATACTTCAGTTGTTGTGTATACATGATGGTAGTAATATAATACTTCAGTTGTTGTGTATACATGATGGTAGTAATATAATACTTCAGTTGTTGTGTATACATGATGGTAGTAATATAATACTTCAGTTGTTGTGTATACATGATGGTAGTGACTGTCCAGTACTGTAGATCACTTAGTAACCATTATTTATTCACATTAATCAAATACTTCAGTTGTTGTGTATACATGATGGTAGTACTATAATACTTCAGTTGTTGTGTATACATGATGGTAGTACTATAATACTTCAGTTGTTGTGTATACATGATGGTAGTAATATAATACTTCAGTTGTTGTGTATACATGATGGTAGTAATATAATACTTCAGTTGTTGTGTATACATGATGGTAGTAATATAATACTTCAGTTGTTGTGTATACATGATGGTAGTAATATAATACTTCAGTTGTTGTGTATACATGATGGTAGTAATATAATACTTCAGTTGTTGTGTATACATGATGGTAGTAATATAATACTTCAGTTGTTGTGTATACATGATGGTAGTAATATAATACTTCAGTTGTTGTGTATACATGATGGTAGTACTATAATACTTCAGTTGTTGTGTATACATGATGGTAGTAATATAATACTTCAGTTGTTGTGTATACATGATGGTAGTAATATAATACTTCAGTTGTTGTGTATACATGATGGTAGTAATATAATACTTCAGTTGTTGTGTATACATGATGGTAGTAATATAATACTTCAGTTGTTGTGTATACATGATGGTAGTAATATAATACTTCAGTTGTTGTGTATACATGATGGTAGTACTATAATACTTCAGTTGTTGTGTATACATGATGGTAGTAATATAATATTCAGTTGTTGTGTATACATGATGGTAATATAATACTTCAGTTGTTGTGTATACATGATGGTAGTAATAAAATACTTCAGTTGTTGTGTAAAGTACATGATGGTAGTACTATAATACTTCAGTTGTTGTGTATACATGATGGTAGTAATATAATACTTCAGTTGTTGTGTATACATGATGGTAGTACTATAATACTTCAGTTGTTGTGTATACATGATGGTAGTAATATAATACTTCAGTTGTTGTGTATACATGATGGTAGTGATATAATACTTCAGTTGTTGTGTATATTACTACATTCAGAAAGTATTCACACCCTCCTTTGGCCTTTAGACACATTCTGTTGTTTACAAATAATAATAACAATAATAATAATAATAATAATAATAATAATAATAACAACAACAACAACAACAACAACAACAACAACAACAACAACAATAATAATAATTAATGACTCTTAGAGACTTACCCAAGACGACTCCCAGCTGTAATCACTCTTAGAGACTTACCCAAGA
>NC_088413.1:2097806-2104978 GCF_034236695.1 Oncorhynchus nerka | reverse complement strand
TAGATATAGATACCTGTCTAGTAGAGTTAGATATAGATACCTGTCTAGTAGAGTTAGATATAGATACCTGTCTAGTAGAGTTAGATATAGATACCTGTCTAGTAGAGTTAGACATAGATACCCGTCTAGTAGAGTTAGGATATAGATACCTGTCTAGTAGGATACCCGTCTAGTAGAGCAGATATAGATACCTGTCTAGTAGAGTGGAAATACCTGTCTAGTAGAGTTAGATATATGATACCTGTCTAGAGTAGATATAGATACCCGTCTGTAGAGAATACCTGTCTAGTAGGCAGATACCGCTCCAGCAGGAGTTGATACATACCCGTCCAGTAGAGTGATATAGCCCCTGTCTAGTAGAGCGTTAGATATAGATACCGTTCATAGAGTTAGAATACAGATGTTCGTCTATAGAGAGTTAGGATATGGTATTACCTGCCTGGTGAGTTAGATATGATACCCCATGTCAGTAGAGTTAGATATAGATGTCTGTCTTAGTAGAGCGGATATAATACCTGGTCCAGAGTTAGATATAGATACCTGTCTGCAGAGTTAGATATAGATACCTGTCTAGTAGAGTTAGATGATAGATACCCGTCCAGTAGAGTAGATATAAATACCTGTCGTGTGGAGTTCATGGAGTCAGATGAACCGATGTCTCCTCACTGTTCTCTGATTCTTGGCTTGCTACTCCCTGAGAAACAGAACATACACACACAGATTAACACACACACACACACACAAACACAGGTTCTCACACATATTAAAACAGACACGCACACTTCCCCCTACCTTCCAGACCACTTCCCCTACCTTCCAGACCACTTCCCCTACAGACCACTTCCCCTACCTTCCAGACCACTTCCCCTACCTTCCAGACCACTTCCCCTACCTTCCAGACCACTTCTCCCTACCTTCCAGACCACTTCCCTACAGACCACTTCTCCCTACCTTCCAGACCACTTCCCCTTCAGACCACTTCCCCTACCTTCCAGACCACTTCCCCATATCTTCCAGACCACTTCCCCTACAGACCACTTCCCCTACCTTCCAGACCACTTCTCCCTACAGACCACTTCCCCTACAGACCACTTCCCCTACCTTACAGACCACTTCCCCCTACCTTACAGACCACTTCCCCTACAGACCACTTCCCCTACCTTCCAGACCACTTCCCCCTACAGACCACTTCCCCCTACCTTCCAGACCACTTCCCCTACAGACCACTTCCCCTACCTTCCAGACCACTTCTCCCTAACTTCCAGACCACTTCCCCTACAGACCACTTCCCCTACCTTCCAGACCACTTCTCCCTACAGACCACTTCCCCTACAGACCACTTCCCCTACAGACCACTTCCCCCTACCTTCCAGACCACTTCCCCTACCTTCCAGACCACTTCCCCTACCTTCCAGACCACTTCCCCCTACAGACCACTTCTCCCTAACTCCAAGCCCACTTCCCCTACCTTCCAGACCACTTCCCCTACAGACCACTTCCCCCTACCTTCCAGACCACTTCCCCTACCTTCCAGACCACTTCCCCCTACAGACCACTTCCCCTACCTTCCAGACCACTTCCCCCTACCTTCCAGACAACTTCCCCCTACCTTCCATGCCACTTCCCCTACCTTCCAGACCACTTCCCCTACCTTCCAGACCACTTCCCTACCTTCCATGCCACTTCCCCTACCTTCCAGACCACTTCCCTACACTTCCAGGCCACTTCCCCTACCTTCTATGACTACTTCCCCTACAGACCACTTCCCCTACAGACCACTTCCCCCTACCTTCCAGACCACTTCCCTTACCTTCCAGACCACTTCCCCTACCTTCCAGACCACTTCTACCTTCCAGACCACTCTTCACCCTACAGACCACTTCCCTACCTTCCAGACCACTTCCCAGACCACTTTCCCTACCTTCCAGATCACTTCCTACAGACCACTTCCCTACCTTCCAGACCACTTCACAGACCACTTTCCCTACAGACCACTTCCCACCTTCCAGACCACTTCCCCCTACCTTCCAGACCACTTCTACCTAGACCATTCTACCTTCCAGACCAGACCACTTCCCCTACCTTCCAGACCACTTCCCCCTAGACCTTCCAGGACCACTTCCCTACCTATGGACCACTTCCCCCTACCTCCCAGACCACTTCTCACAGACCACTTCCCCCTACCTTCCAGACCACTTCCCCTACCTTCCAGACCACTTCCCCTACCTTCCAGACCACTTCCCCTACCTTCCAGACCACTTCCCTACCTTCCATACCACTTCCCTACCATCCAGACCACTTCCCTACCTTCCAGACCACTTCCCCCTACCTTCCAGACCACTTCCCCTACCTTCCAGACCACTTCCCCCTACAGACCACTTCCCCTACCTTCCATACCACTTCCCCTACAGACCACTTCCCCCTACCTTCCAGACCACTTCCCCCTACAGACCACTTCCCCTACCTTCCAGACCACTTCTCCCTACAGACCACTTCCCTACAGACCACTTCCCCTACCTTCCAGACCACTTCCCCTACCTTCCAGACCACTTCCCTACCTTACAGACCACTTCCCTACCTTCCAGACCACTTCCCCTACCTTCCAGACCACTTCCCTACAGACCACTTCCCCTACCTTCCAGACCACTTCCCCTACTTCAGACCACTTCCCCCTACCTTCCAGACCACTTCCCTACCTTCCAGACCACTTCCCCTACCTTCCAGACCACTTCCCCTACCTTCCAGACCACTTCCCCTACCTTCCAGACCACTTCCCTACCTTCCAGACCACTTCTCCCTACCTTCCAGACCACTTCCCCCTACAGACCACTTCCCCTACCTTCCAGACCACTTCCCCTACCTTCCAGACCACTTCCCCTACCTTCAGACCACTTCCCCCTACCTTCCAGACCACTTCCCCTACCTTCCAGACCACTTCCCCTACCTTCCAGACCACTTCCCCCTACAGACCACTTCCCCCTACCTTCCAGACCACTTCCCCTACCTTCCAGACCACTTCCCCTACCTTCCAGACCACTTCCCCCTACAGACCACTTCCCCTACCTTACAGACCACTTCCCCCTACAGACCACTTCCCCTACCTTCCAGACCACTTCCCCCTACCTTCCAGACCACTTCCCCTACCTTCCAGACCACTTCCCCTACCTTCCAGACCACTTCCCCTACCTTCCAAACCACTTCCCCTACCTTCCAGACCAGACCACTTCCCCTACCTTCCAGACCACTTCCCCTACCTTCCAGACCACTTCCCCTACCTTCCAGACCACTTCCCCCTACAGACCACTTCCCCTACCTTCCAGACCACTTCCCCCTACCTTCCAGACCACTTCCCCCTACCTTCCAGACCACTTCCCCTACCTTCCAGACCACTTCCCCTACAGACCACTTCCCCTACCTTCCATACCACTTCCCCCTACCATCCAGACCACTTCCCCCTACAGACCACTTCCCCTACCTTCGAGACCACTTCCCCTGCCTTCCAGACCACTTCCCCTACCTTCCAGACCACTTCCCTACCTTCCAGACCACTTCCCCTACAGACCACTTCCCCTACCTTCCAGACCACTTCCCTACCTTCCAGACCACTTCCCCCTACCCTACAGACCACTTCCCCTACCTTCCAGACCACTTCCCCCTACAGACCACTTCCCCTACCTTCCATACCACTTCCCCCTACCTTCCAGACCACTTCCCCTACAGACCACTTCCCCTACCTTCCAGACCACTTCCCCCTACCTTCCAGACCACTTCCCCCTACCTTCCAGACCACTTCCCCCTACCTTCCAGACCACTTCCCCCTACCATCCAGACCACTTCCCCTACCTTCCAGACCACTTCCCCTACAGACCACTTCCCCTACAGACCACTTCCCCCTACAGACCACTTCCCCTACAGACCACTTCCCCTACCTTACAGACCACTTCCCCTACCTTACAGACCACTTCCCCTACCTTACAGACCACTTCCGCTACCTTCCAGACCACTTCCGCTACCTTCCATACCACTTCCCCTACCTTCCAGACCACTTCCCCTACCTTCCAGACCACTTCCCCTACAGACCACTTCCCCTACCTTCCATACCACTTCCCCCTACCTTCATACCACTTCCCCTACAGACCACTTCCCCTACCTTCCAGACCACTTCCCCTACAGACCACTTCCCCTACCTTCCATACCACTTCCCCTACCTTCCAGACCACTTCCCCTACCTTCCAGACCACTTCCCCTACCTTCCAGACCACTTCCCCTACCTTACAGACCACTTCCCCCTACCTTCCAGACCACTTCCCCTACAGACCACTTCCCCTACCTTCCATACCACTTCCCCCTACCTTACAGACCACTTCCCCTACAGACCACTTCCCCTACCTTCCAGACCACTTCCCCCTACAGACCACTTCCCCTACCTTCCAGACCACTTCCCCTACCTTCCAGACCACTTCCCCTACCTTCCAGACCACTTCCCCTACAGACCACTTCCCCTACCTTCCATACCACTTCCCCTACCATCCAGACCACTTCCCCTACCTTCCAGACCACTTCCCCCTACAGACCACTTCCCCCTACCTTCCAGACCACTTCCCCTACCTTCCAGACCACTTCCCCTACCTTCCAGACCACTTCCCCTACAGACCACTTCCCCTACCTTCCAGACCACTTCCCCTACCTTCCAGACCACTTCCCCCTACCTTACAGACCACTTCCCCTACAGACCACTTCCCCCTACCTTACAGACCACTTCCCCCACAGACCACTTCCCCTACCTTCCAGACCACTTCCCTTACCTTCCAGACCACTTCCCCTTACAGACCAGACCACTTCCCTACCTTCCAGACCATACCACTTCCCCCTACCTTCCAGACCACTTCCCCCTACCTTCCAGACCACTTCCTCCTACCTCCCAGACCACTTCCCCTACAGACCACTTCCCCCTACCTTCCAGACCACTTCCCCTACCTTCCAGACCACTTCCCCTACCTTCCAGACCACTTCCCCCTACCTTCCAGACCACTTCCCCCTACAGACCACTTCCCCCTACATGCCACTTCCCCTACAGACCACTTCCCCACAGACCACTTCCCCTACAGACCACTTCCCCTACCTTCCAGACCACTTCCCTACATGCCACTTCCCCTACCTTCCAGACCACTTCCCCCTACAGACCACTTCCCCTACCTTCCAGACCACTTCCCCTACCTTCCAGACCACTTCCCCTACATGCCACTTCCCCTACCTTCCAGGCCACTTCCCCCTACAGACCACTTCCCCCTACAGACCACTTCCCCTACCATCCAGACCACTTCCCCCTACAGACCACTTCCCCCTACCTTCCAGACCACTTCCCCCTACAGACCACTTCCCCCTACCTTCCAGATGCCCTCCAGTGACTCTGTGAGGGAGCGTTTTGCTCTGGTTTTAAACTGCTCTAATCTCTGTCTGCTACTGGACTGGACCTCTACTGGGGCTGGAGCCTCTGGTACCTAGAGAGAGATAGAGGAGCGAGAGAGAGGGAGGAGAGAGAGAGAGATATAGGAGAGAGAGAGAGAGAGAGAGAGATAGGAGAAGAGAGAGAGAGATATAGGAGAAGAGAGAGAGATATAGGAGAAAAGAGAGAGAGATATAGGAGAGAGAGAGAGAGAGAGAGAGAGAGAGAGAGAGAGAGAGAGAGAGAGAGAGAGAGATAGAGAAGAGAGAGAGAGAGAGAGAGATATAGGAGAAGAGAGAGAGAGAGATATAGGAGAAGAGAGAGAGATATAGGAGAAGAGAGAGAGAGAGAGAGAGAGAGAGAGAGAGAGAGAGAGAGAGAGAGAGAGAAACAAAAATATAATTACTTGACACATTGGAAAGAATTAACCAAGAAAACAGAGCAAACTAGAATGCTATTTGCACCTAAACAGAGAGTACACTGTGGCAGAATACCTGACCACTGTGACTGACCCAAACTTAAGGAAAGCTTTGACTATGTACAGACTTTGTGAGCATAGCCTTGCTATTGAGAAAGGCCGCCGTAGGCAGACATGGCTCTCAAGAAATGAGGTGGAAACTGAGCTGCACCTGTTGCAAAATATTTATTTATTTTCCCTTTTGTACTTTAACTATTTGCACATCATTACCACACTGTATATTTACATAATATGCTTTGGCAATGTTAACATGTGTTTCCCAATAAAGACCTTACATTTAGGACGGACAAGACAAGACCTACAGACAGACAGGATGGTGTAGAAAGAGAGTGATGACAGAGTGATAGTTTTAATGTACCGGGTACAGACAGACAGACAGACAGACAGACAGACAGACAGACAGACAGACAGACAGACAGACAGACAGACAGACAGACAGACAGGGCCTACAGACAGACAGGATGGTGTAGAAAGAGAGTGATGACAGAGTGATAGTTTTAATGTACCGGGTGCAGACAGACAGACAGACAGACAGACAGACAGACAGACAGAGTGATGGTTTTAATGTACCGGGTGCAGACAGACAGACAGACAGACAGACAGACAGACAGACAGACAGACAGACAGACAGACAGACAGACAGACAGACAGAGTGACAGACAGAGTGACAGACAGAGTGACAGACAGACAGGGCCTACAGACAGACAGACAGACAGAGTGATAGTTTTAAGGTACCGGGTGCAGACAGTCAGACAGACAGACAGACAGGGCCTACAGACAGACAGACGGACTGATAGTTTTAAGGTACCGGGTGCAGACAGACAGACAGGGCCTACAGACAGACAGACAGACAGACAGACAGACAGACAGACAGACAGAGTGATAGTTTTAAGGTACCGGGTGCAGACAGACAGACAGACAGAGTGACAGTTTTAAGGTACCGGGTGCAGACAGACAGACAGACAGACAGACAGACAGACAGACAGACAGACAGACAGACAGACAGTCCTAGTTATTGTACCGGTCTGTGATCTGTGTGTTGATGACTCCTCTGTTTCTGTTCATACAGACTCCTCAAAGACCCCATCACCAGCTCATTCTCCTCCTGGTCACTCTTAGGACTGGCCCTCTACACACACACACACACACACACACACAGACACACACATAGACACACACACACACAGACAGACACACACACACACACACACAGACACACACACACACATACATAGACACACACACACA
>NC_088413.1:2093243-2097306 GCF_034236695.1 Oncorhynchus nerka | reverse complement strand
GAGTCTTCTTGGGTAAGTCTCTAAGAGTCATTACAGCTGGGAGTCTTTTCAGGTCATTAAGTCTCTAAGAGTCATTACAGCTGGGAGTCTTCTTGGGTAAGTCTCTAAGAGTCATTACAGCTGGGAGTCGTCTTGGGTAAGTCTCTAGAGTCATTACAGCTGGGAGTCTTCTTGGGTAAGTCTCAAGAGTCATTACAGCTGGGAGACTTCTTGGGTAAGTCTCTAAGAGTCATTACAGCTGGGAGTCTTTATGGGTAAGTCTCTAAGAGTCATTACAGCTGGGAGTCTTCCTGGGTAAGTCTCTAAGAGTCATTACAGCTGGGAGTCGTCTTGGGTAAGTCTCTAGAGTCATTACAGCTGATTAGAGTCTTCTTGGGTAAGTCTCTAAGAGTCATTACAGCTGGGAGTCTTCTTGGGTAAGTCTCTAAGAGTCATTACAGCTGGGAGACTTCTTGGGTAAGTCTCTAAGAGTCATTACAGCTGGGAGTCTTCATGGTGAGTCTCTAAGAGTCATTACAGCTGGGAGTCTTGGGTAAGTCTCTAAGAGTGATGACAGCTGATTAGAGTCTTTTCTGGGTAAGTCTCTAAGAGTCATTACAGCTGGGAGTCTTCCTGGGTAAGTCTCAAGAGTCATTACAGCTGGAGACTCTTGGGTAAGTCTCTAGGAGTCATTACAGCTGATTAGAGTCTTCATGGGTAAGTCACACTGTTCAGTCTGGGTCTGATTTATCTCTAGAGAAACTACAACTCCTACTACATCACACAGTTCAGTCTGGATCTGATTTATGTCTAGAGAAACTACAACTCCCTACTCATCATACTGTTCAGGCTGGAGTCTTCGCTAGAGAAACTACACCTCCTACTACAACACAGTCAGGCTGGATCTGATTTATCAGCTGAGAGAAAGTACACTTCCCTACTACAGTCACACAGTTCAGGCTGGATCTGATTTATCTCTAGAGAAACTACAACTCCCTAGTTGCACAGTTCAGGCTGGATCTGATTTATCTCTAGAGAAACTACAACTCCCTACTACATCACACAGTTCAGTCTGGATCTGATTTATCTCTAGAGAAACTACAACTCCCTACTACATCACACAGTTCAGTCTGGATCTGATTTATCTCTAGAGAAACTACAACTCCCTACTACATCACACAGTTCAGGCTGGATCTGATTTATCGCTAGAGAAACTACACCTCCCTACTACATCACACAGTTCAGGCTGGATCTGATTTATCTCTAGAGAAACTACAACTCCCTAGTTGCACAGTTCAGGCTGGATCTGATTTATCTCTAGAGAAACTACAACTCCCTAGTTCACACAGTTCAGGCTGGATCTGATTTATCTCTAGAGAAACTACAACTCCCTACTACATCAGGCTGGATCTGATTTACAGTCATCTACTCCCTAGACACCATGGGGAGTGCTGGTCAGAGACCTACTCCCCTAGACACCTGGGGAGGTTGGTCAGAGAAGGTCATCTACTCCCTAGACACCTGGGGAGTGTTTGGTCAGAGACCAGGTCATTTACTCCCTAGACACCTGGGGAGGTTGGTCAGAGACAGGTCATCTACTCCCCCTAGACACCTGGGGATTTTGGTCAGAGACCAGGTCATCTACTCCCTAGACACCTGGGGAGTGTTGGTCAGAGACCAGGTCATTGGCTGAATGTCCCAGAGACCTGGGGAGTGTTGGTCAGAGATCATCTATTCTCCTAGACACCTGGGGAGTGTTGGTCAGAGACCAGGTCATCTATTCTCCCTAGACACCTGGGAGTGTTGGTCAGAGACCTGGTCATTGGCTGAATGTCCCTAGACACCTGGGGAGTGTTGGTCAGAGACCAGGTCATCTACTCCCCTAGACACCTGGGAGTGTTGGTCAGAGACCAGGTCATCTACTCCCCTAGACACCTGGGGAGTGTTGGTCAGAGACCAGGTCATCTACTCCCTAGACCCCTGGGGAGTGTTGGTCAGAGACCAGGTCATCTACTCCCTAGACACCTGGGGAGTGTTGGTCAGAGACCAGGTCATCTACTCCCTAGACACCTGGGGAGTGTTGGTCAGAGACCAGGTCATCTATGTCCCTAGACACCTGGGGAGAGTTGGTCAGAGACCTGGTCATTGGCTGAATGTCCCTAGACACCTGGGGAGTGTTGGTCAGAGACCAGGTCATCTACTCCCCTAGACACCTGGGGAGTGTTGGTCAGAGACCAGGTCATCTACTCCCCTAGACACCTGGGGAGTGTTGGTCAGAGACCTGGTAATCTATGTCCCTAGACACCTGGGGAGTGTTGGTCAGAGACCAGGTCATCTACTCCCCTAGACACCTGGGGAGTGTTGGTCAGAGACCTGGTCATTGGCTGAACGTCCCTAGACACCTGGGGAGTGTTGGTCAGAGACCAGGTCATCTACTCCCCTAGACACCTGGGGAGTGTTGGTCAGAGACCTGGTAATCTACTCCCCTAGACACCTGGGGAGTGTTGGTCAGAGACCAGGTCATCTACTCCCCTAGACACCTGGGGAGTGTTGGTCAGAGACCAGGTCATCTACTCCCCTAGACACCTGGGGAGTGTTGGTCAGAGACCAGGTCATCTACTCCCCTAGACACCTGGGGAGTGTTGGTCAGAGACCTGGTCATCTACTCCCCTAGACAATTATCTCTCATTCCTCTCTAAATGTGTGCACTTGTTCACTTCCCTGTCCTCTTTATGGCAGAATGTTAAAATTAGGTGACAACAAGACACGATTACACGCACCGACTTGGTGGAACGCCCCCATATAGATGAATATATATGCCAGAGGACGTATTGTTTCGGGTGAGCCTACGCTACCCTATAACCACACCGTCCCTACATGAAAGACCGCTGTAAAGAAACCTCGACCTAAAGTGGATTTAGCCTTTTTCACCTGTTTCTCTTTTAAAGAACCGAAAATTGCTAACGCTTCGAACACACCGACAGTGTTATGGCATTTTTCGTTCATTCCTATTGAACTCGCTAGTCTGGATAAGAGCGTCTGATAAATTTTATAAAAAGATCAAGAATATGATAACTTTTTAAGCCTACTCTGCACTTGTTTAGAGACACGAGCGAGGCAAAAAAGAGAGAAAGAAAGAGGCAGCGGTCGTCCTGCGTTCTATTTATATCTCCCGTCCAGGGGACCGGCAGACCTTCCAAACTGACAGAATATAGCGCGCGTGTATGTGTGTGTGTGTGTGTGTGTGAGAGAGAGAGAGAGAGAGAGAGAGAGAGAGAGAGAGAGAGAGAGAGAGAGAGACTGTCACCAAACAGCTCGACTGAGTTTGGTAGCCTTTACTGCACGGACCACACACACACTCTCCACAATGCCGCATCGGCCCAGCACGTCACCTACATCGAGCTAACCAAGTGCCGAGAAAAGGTGAGACGGCACCGGGTACGTCTCCAGGAAAGTGTCGGTTCGTTACAGAGATCATTGAGGAAGTCCGGAAGATGTTGATATAAGGACTTCTTCATCTGATATGATCTTTATTTTACTGAAGTCCGAACTTATTAACGCGCGACACGGTGCGTAAATTTATCCCGATCGTGCGTAAAAGGATATTGTTGATTAGTTTTTTTCTCCCGACGCGTTCCGCTTGCGTTTATTGATGTCTGTTTCTATACAGTTAGAATGTCATGTTTATTTGTTTCTATACATTGTTTATCTGATAGGTAGGCAGCATCATTTCATAGAACATTTGGTAAATTCACTATTTCCTGATAACATTGCGGTTTGGACATTCGCGCCTCATCTCTCTTTATAACAAACCATTATATTGCAGTTTATAACGCTTATTCCATCGGTCTGATTTTGAAACAATGAAACCATAAAATTAGTATAGTTGGAACAGTCAGCTGACATTAAGCGAGAGAACTATTCCTGACTAGGCCCCCACCGGCACGTCTGGGGGTGCGTCCAGAATGGCTCCTGGTCGAAAGTAGTTCACTAGATAGGGAATATTTGGGTTCTATTTGCGACGTAACCTGTTGCTATAGAACAAGATTGAACTTGAGGGAGACCTCCAAGGAGTCCAAATGTC
>NC_088413.1:2088243-2090743 GCF_034236695.1 Oncorhynchus nerka | reverse complement strand
AAACACCAAGATGAAGGAAACCCCAACACCAACATAATGTAAACACCAAGATAAAGGAAACCCCAACGTAATGTAAACACCAAGATAAAGGAAACCCCAACGTATAGTGTGTTAATAAGGTGTTGGGTCACCAGCAGCCAGAACAGCTTCAATGCACCTCGACATGGATTCTACAAGGGTCTGGAACTCTACTGGAGGGACGTGACCTCGTTCTTCCACCAGAAGGGTCTGGAACTCTACTGGAGGGACGTGACCTCGTTCTTCCACCAGAAGGGTCTGGAACTCTACTGGAGGGACGTGACCTCGTTCTTCCACCAGAAGGGTCTGGAACTCTACTGGAGGGACGTGACCTCGTTCTTCCACCAGAAGGGTCTGGAACTCTACTGGAGGGACGTGACCTCGTTCTTCCACCAGAAGGGTCTGGAACTCTACTGGAGGGACGTGACCTCGTTCTTCCACCAGAAGGGTCTGGAACTCTACTGGAGGGATGTGACCTCGTTCTTCCACCAGAAAACTACATGTTTTTGGTGTTTTGTTGACGGTGGTGGAAAACACTGTCTCAGGTGGCGCTCCAGAATCTCCCAGAAGTATTCAATTGGGTTGAGATCTGGTGACTTGATACACACACACACACACACACACACACACACACACACACACACACACACACACACACACACACACTACACACACACACACACACACACACTACACACACACACACTACACACACACACACACACACACACACACTACACACACACTACACACACACACACACACACACACCCTTTAAACCCCCTGTGCTCATTTGAGGTCCCTTTTTCCAAAGCCACTGAGATCTCCTCTTCCAGCCACGGTATAGCCTAAATACTGGACAACTGGGGGAATTTTAATACATGACCCCTAAGCATGATGGGATGTTATTTGCTTAATTAACTCAGGAACCTGCTTTCAATGTGTGGAAGCACCTGTTTTCAATATTACTTTGTATCCCTCATTTAGTCGCGTGTTTCCTTTACTCTGGCAGTTACCTGTAGGCCTCGTGTCGCTGTGACAACTGTAAACCCAAATAGAAACAGACAGGTGTTGAAATCCAGAGATAGATATTAGCTACCACTCCTAACCCCCGCATGACCTGCTACACTACTGTCCCTCCTGATCACAAAATAACACACAGGCTGCAGTACAGACATACTTCAGAAACTCTGTGTAGTGGTATGGTTGTCCCAGTCTTCGTTAACTCTGTGTAGTCTTTTTGTTGTCCCAGTCTTCGTTAACTCTGTGTAGTCTTTTTGTTGTCCCAGTCTTCGTTAACTCTGTGTAGTCTTTTTGTTGTCCCAGTCTTCGTTAACTCTGTGTAGTCTTTTTGTTGTCCCAGTCTTCGTTAACTCTGTGTAGTCTTTTTGTTGTCCCAGTCTTCATTAACTCTGTGTTGTCTTTTTGTTGTCCCAGTCTTCGTTAACTCTGTGTAGTCTTTTTGTTGTCCCTGTGTTCAGTAACTCTGTGTAATGCTGTGGTTGTCCCCGTGTTCAGTAACTCTGTGTAATGTTGTGGTTGTCCCAATTTTCAGTAACTCTGTGTAATGTTGTGGTTGTCCCAGTTTTCATTAACTCTGGGTAACGTTGTGGTTGTCCCCGTTTTCAGTAACTCTGGGTTACGTTGTGGTTGTCCCAGTTTTCAGTAACTCTGTGTAATGTTGTGGTTGTCCCAGTTTTCAGTAAGTCTGGGTAACGTTGTGGTTGTCCCAGTTTTCAGTAACTCTGTGTAATGTTGTGGTTGTCCCAGTTTTCAGTAACTCTGGGTTACGTTGTGGTTGTCCCAGTTTTCAGTAACTCTGTGTAATGTTGTGGTTGTCCCAGCAGATATAGACCAGAGGACTTCCAAGGAGACAAACAGCCATGGAGGGTCTCTACTTTGACGTCAAGCCCCGTGACCAACGCCCCAGAAGCCCTCCCCTTCCCCTCACCCCAAACACCGCCCCTCCCTCCCTTCTCCTTTAGCCCCCTCCCCTTATTCTCCCCCATAACAGAACTTCTTTCTCAGCCCTCACCCCCTCCCCCTCGTCACCCACCCCCTCACCCCCAACATCATTCCTCACCCAGCCCTCACCCCTCCCCCTTATTCTCCCCCATAACAGAACTTCTTTCTCAGCCCTCACCCTCTCCCCCTCGGCATCCTCCCCCTCACCCCAAACACCATTTCCTCCCTCCTTCTCCTTTAGCCCCCTCCCCCTTATTCTCCCCCAAACAGAACTTCTTTCTCAGCCCTCACCCCCTCGTCCTCGTCACCCACCCCCTCACCCCCAACACCATTCCTCATCCAGCCCTCACCCCCTCCCCCTTATTCTCCCCATAACAGAACCTCTTTCTCAGCCCTCACCCCCTCGTCCTCGTCACCCACCCCCTCACCCCCAACACCATTCCTCACCCAGCCCTCACCCCCTCCCGCCTTAACCTTACCCCTAACAGATCGTCCTACACAACCCTCACCTCTACAC
>NC_088413.1:2073243-2083243 GCF_034236695.1 Oncorhynchus nerka | reverse complement strand
TCCATGACAGACTGACCAGGTGAATCATTAGGAACACCTGCTCTTTCCATGACAGACTGACTAGGTGAATCATTAGGAACACCTGCTCTTTCCATGACAGACTGACCAGGTGATTCATTAGGAACACCTGCTCTTTCCATGACAGACTGACCAGGTGAATCATTAGGAACACCTGCTCTTTCCATGACAGACTGACTAGGTGATTCATTAGGAACACCTGCTCTTTCCATGACAGACTGACCAGGTGAATCATTAGGAACACCTGCTCTTTCCATGACACAGACTGACCAGGTGAATCATTAGGAACACCTGCTCTTTCCATGACAGACTGACCAGGTGAATCAGGAACACCTGCTCTTTCCATGACAGACTGACCAGGTGAATCATTATGAACACCTGCTCTTTCCATGACAGACTGACCAGGTGAATCATTAGGAACACCTGCTCTCTCCATGACAGACAGACCAGGTGAATCATTATGAACACCTGCTCTTTCCATCACACAGACTGACCAGGTGAATCAGGAACACCTGCTCTTTCCATGACACAGACAGACCAGGTGAATCATTAGGAACACCTGCTCTTTCCATCACACAGACTGACCAGGTGAATCATTAGGAACACCTGCTCTTTCCATGACAGACTGACCAGGTGAATCCAGGTGAAAGATATGATCCCTTATTGATGTCACTTGTTAAATCCACTTCAATCAGTGTAGATGAAGGAGAGGAGACAAGTTAATTAAGGATTTTTAAGCCTTGAGGTAAATGGGCAAGACAACATATGTAAGGGTCTTTGAACGGGGTTATAGTCAACAGGTGCCAGGGCCACCGGTTAGTGTCAAGAACTGCAACGCTGCTGGGTTTTTAAAGCTCAACAGTATATCAAGAATGGTCCACCATCCAAAGGACATCCAGCCAACTTTGACACAACTGTGGGACGCATTGAGTCAACATGGGCCAGCATCCCTGTGGAACGCTTTCAACACCTTGTAGAGTCAACATGGGCCAGCATCCCTGTGGAAGGCTTTCAACACCTTGTAGAGTCAACATGGACCAGCATCCCTGTGGAACGCTTTCCACACCTTGTAGAGTCAACATGGGCCAGCATCCCTGTGGAAGGCTTTCAACACCTTGTAGAGTCAACATGGGCCAGCATCCCTGTGGAACGCTTTCCACACCTTGTAGAGTCAACATGGACCAGCATCCCTGTGGAAGGCTTTCAACACCTTGTAGAGTCAACATGGGCCAGCATCCCTGTGGAAGGCTTTCAACACCTTGTAGAGTCAACATGGGCCAGCATCCCTGTGGAAGGCTTTCAACACCTTGTAGAGTCAACATGGGCCAGCATCCCTGTGGAAGGCTTTCAACACCTTGTAGAGTCAACATGGACCAGCATCCCTGTGGAAGGCTTTCAACACCTTGTAGAGTCAACATGGGCCAGCATCCCTGTGGAAGGCTTTCAACACCTTGTAGAGTCCATGTCCAGACGAATCGAGGCTCCTCTGAGGGCAAACCAGGATTACCACACTGTACATATCTGATGTTTAGAGAAGCTTCCATTGGACAACAGTCTCTGGACTGCCCTGAGAGACAGCTCACTGTACATTGAAGATGCCCTGAGAGACAGCTGGCTGTACATTGAAGATGCCCTGAGAGACAGCTGGCTGTACATTGAAGATGCCCTGAGAGACAGCTGGCTGTACATTGAAGATGCCCTGAGAGACAGCTGGCTGTACATTGAAGATGCCCTGAGAGACAGCTGGCTGTACATTGAAGATGCCCTGAGAGACAGCTGGCTGTACATTGAAGATGCCCTGAGAGACAGCTGGCTGTACATTGAAGATGCCCTGAGAGACAGCTGGCTGTACATTGAAGATGCCCTGAGAGACAGCTGGCTGTACATTGAAGATGCCCTGAGAGACAGCTGGCTGTACATTGAAGATGTTTCGAGAAGCCACCAATTTATGATCCATAACATGGAAAGGGCTGCGCTGAAATCCCAACACCACAGCTCCAACCACCATCCTATTCTGAGAACCAATCAGCAGTCATCTGAGCCAGTTCAGACAGCTGGCTCTATGGACCAGTATAACTTGAGAGTCCCTGGCTGTACCCGGATGCGAACCAGGGACCCTCTGCACACATCAAGACAGTCACCTGAGGGACAGCTGGCTGTACATTGAAGATGCCCGCAGAGCAAGGGGAACTACTTGAAGATGTCTCAGAGCAAAGTGGCGTACATTGAAACGATTTAGCCCTGCACCACCGCTAACAGCTGGCCGCTTCACATCCCTACATCAGCACCACCGCTAACTAAAGCTAGCCGTTTCACATCTGGTTACATCAGCACCACCGCTAACTAAAGCTGGCGTTTACATCCGTTACATCAGCACCACTGGCTGTAATTAAAGATGCCGAGAGACATCCGCTTACATCAGCACCACCGCTAACTAAAGCTGGCTGTTTCACATCCGTTACATCAGCACCACCGCTAACTAAGCTAGCCTGAGAGACATCCGTTACATCAGCACCACCGCTAACTAAAGCTGGCTGTACATTGAAGATCCGTTACATCAGACACCACATTGAAGATGCCCTGACTAACATTGAAGATGCTGAGAGCCGTTTCACACATTACATCAGCACCACCGCTAACTAAGCTGGCTGTTTCACATCCGTTACATCAGCACCACCGCTAACAGCTA
The DNA here is from genome assembly GCF_034236695.1 of Oncorhynchus nerka. Taxonomy (NCBI): domain Eukaryota; kingdom Metazoa; phylum Chordata; class Actinopteri; order Salmoniformes; family Salmonidae; genus Oncorhynchus; species Oncorhynchus nerka. The sequence continues at coordinate 2,080,536 of NC_088413.1, read as the reverse complement.
GCCGTTTCACATCCGTTACATCAGCACCACCGCTAACTAAGCTGGCTGTACATTCACATCCGTTACATCAGCTGGCTGTAACTAAAGCTAGCCCGAGAGACATCTGGTTACATCTATATGCTGAAAGTCAGTAGTTAACTTGTTCTCTGAAAATAAATATATTTAAAAAATAGCATCGTATTTGGTCAAACCACAATTCCTGGGGACACAGTCCTTTCTGGCTTTGGGCGACAATACAGTCTGCTAGCATTCTCTATAGTTACCCCATCTAGGTTGTCTATATCTAGTGGTAATACAGTCTGCTACCATTCTCTATAGGTGTACCCATCTAGGTTGTCTATATCTAGTGGTAATATAGTCTGCTACCATTCTCTATAGGTGTACCCATCTAGGTTGTCTATATCTAGTGGTAATACAGTCTGCTACCATTCTCTATAGGTGTACCCATCTAGGTTGTCTATATCTAGTGGTAATACAGTCTGCTAGCATTCTCTATAGTTTACCCATCTAGGTTGTCATATCTAGTGGTAATACAGTCTGCTACCATTCTCTATAGTTGACCCATCTAGGTTGTCTATATCTAGTGGTAATACAGTCTGCTACCATTCTCTATAGTTTACCCATCTATGTTGTCTATATCTAGTGGTAATACAGTCTGCTACCATTCTCTATAGTTGACCCATCTAGGTTGTCTATATCTAGTGGTAATACAGTCTGCTACCATTCTCTATAGTACCCATCTAGGTTGTCTATATCTAGTGGTAATACAGTCTGCTAGCATTCTCTATAGTTTACCCATCTAGGTTGTCTATATCTAGTGGTAATACAGTCTGCTAGCATTCTCTATAGTTACCCATCTAGGTTGTCTATATCTAGTGGTAATACAGTCTGCTACCATTCTCTATAGTTTACCCATCTAGGTTATCTATATCTAGTGGTAATACAGTCTACTACCATTCTCTATAGTACCCATCTAGGTTGTCTATATCTAGTGGTAATACAGTCTGCTACTGTTTTCTATAGTTGACCCATCTAGGTTGTCTATATCTAGTGGTAATACAGTCTGCTACCATTCTCTATAGTACCCATCTAGGTTGTCTATATCTAGTGGTAATACAGTCTGCTACCATTCTCTATTGTTTACCCATCTATGTTGTCTATATCTAGTGGTAATACAGTCTGCTACCATTCTCTATAGTTGACCCATCTAGGTTGTCTATATCTAGTGGTAATACAGTCTGCTACCATTCTCTATAGGTGTACCCATCTAGGTTGTCTATATCTAGTGGTAATACAGTCTACTACCATTTTCTATAGTACCCATCTAGGTTGTCTATATCTAGTGGTAATACAGTCTGCTAGCATTCTCTATAGTTTACCCATCTAGGTTGTCTATATCTAGTGGTAATACAGTCTGCTACTGTTTTCTATAGTTTACCCATCTAGGTTGTCTATATCTAGTGGTAATACAGTCTGCTACCATTCTCTATAGTTGACCCATCTAGGTTGTCTATATCTAGTGGTAATACAGTCTGCTACCATTCTCTATAGTACCCATCTAGGTTGTCTATATCTAGTGGTAATACAGTCTGCTACCATTCTCTATAGTTGACCCATCTAGGTTGTCTATATCTAGTGGTAATACAGTCTGCTAGCATTCTCTATAGTTTACCCATCTAGGTTGTCTATATCTAGTGGTAATACAGTCTGCTACCATTCTCTATAGTTTACCCATCTATGTTGTCTATATCTAGTGGTAATACAGTCTGCTACCATTCTCTATAGTTTACCCATCTAGGTTGTCTATATCTAGTGGTAATACAGTCTACTACCATTCTCTATAGTACCCATCTAGGTTGTCTATATCTAGTGGTAATACAGTCTGCTACCATTCTCTATAGTTGACCCATCTAGGTTGTCTATATCTAGTGGTAATACAGTCTGCTACCATTCTCTATAGTTGACCCATCTAGGTTGTCTATATCTAGTGGTAATACAGTCTGCTACTGTTTTCTATAGTTTACCCATCTATGTTGTCTATATCTAGTGTATTTTCCTTATTGACGGATAACAATAGTTTTTTCCGCCTGTTTCACACAAACTCGACCAAATTCAAAACAGCGATCCTTCTCTTTCATTATTAGATATTCAATACACACATATTTTGGTTCACTGTTCAATGTTGTCGTTAATCTTCTGTTTGTCACTGCAAATAGATTCTAGAATGAGAGCGAGGGATGGCAGAGAGAGCATTTTTTAAATTGTTAATTTGTGATTTTTCCCTCCATGCCAATAAAGCCCCCTTTTGAATTGAGAGCGCAGAGATGCAATTACATTTTGTGCCACCAGGTGACGTCGTTGAACACTTAAAAAAAAAAAGTGAAGTCACTTTTCAACGCGATTCGTGTTTGATAAAAGTTAAATTCATGCATTTTTTTGTAACTTCCTCTTCTTCAGACGTCCGACTCTCAGTTCCATCTTGATTTTGAAAGTAGCCTATTCCCGAACTATTTTAGTAGCCGAGTCTAATTCCACAGTTTCAATCTATGTGTTTTTTTTTTACTGGTGTGTGTGTGTGAATAACCCAAATGTATAAGTTAGTGATTTACAGAGAAACATTCAGTCAGTTACTCATCAAACCCGTCTTCGGAGAAGGTGGCATGTTGCACCCCATTATGTTTTATCTCTACTTTGCACATTCTTCCACTGCAAATCTACCGTTCCAGTGTTTTACTTGCTATATTGTATTTACTTCGCCACCATGGCCTTTGGTTTTGCCTTTACCTCCCTTATCTCGCCTCATTTGCTCACATCGTATATAGACTTATTTTTCTACTGTGTTATTGACTGTATGTTTGTTTTACTCCATGTGTAACTCTGTGCCGTTGTATGTGTCGAACTGCTTTGCTTTATCTTGGCCAGGTCGCAATTGTAAATGAGAACTTATTCTCAACTAACCTACCTGGTTAAATAGGTGAAATAAATAAATAATAAATAAATAAATAAATAAAATAAATAGAAATGTAGCTACTCGTTTGGATCAACAGTACGTCCCATCCATGGGATTTAGTGTCTTCTAGTTCTCGTTTCCTTCCGGATGTTGATCAATCTGCTTCCCCTCATAAAGAACATGGACAAAAGTTAATCAAAAAAAAAAACTTTTCTTACAATCTGAACTCGTTCATATCTTGCAATAAGTCTTTTTTTGTGTGTGTGTGTTTTTGACCGCTCTTATCATAGACAAAGTGTCGTCCCCCGGTGTCCAGACGTTAGTGTCGTATTTGACAGCTTGAGACGGACGGAGGGTGAAACCGGAGGGTCAGAAACAGCGGTTCATTACCGGGAGGGACGCTTCGACCGGAGGAATCACGTCCACTTTGTTCCGTTGAGAACCAACCGAGGGAGAAAAACACCGTCTCCCTGTAACTTAACTAGTGGTTAGATAGTTGTTTAACTAGTTACCGTAGCTCAATCTCCCGGTAAAGGTTTTTACGGCGGATGGGATGAAAGCACGACTACAAAGATTCAATTTATTCAATGTCAAGACGGAGACAAAAGCTGTAAGTTTTGTTACATCTTTCTTTAAAAACATTTTATCGCGTGTTTTTCCTGCTCTTCTCGTTGGTTTTCTAACCAGTCAGCTAGTTAGTTATCTACATAACTTACAGTAGTTAGATCACCCTACTTAACCAGTCAGCTAGTTAGTTATCAGTAGTTAGATCACCCTACTTAACCAGTCTGCTAGTTAGTTATCAGTAGTTAGATCACCCTACTTAACCAGTCAGCTAGTTAGTTATCAGTAGTTAGATCACCCTACTTAACCAGTCAGCTAACTAGTTATCAGTAGTTAGATCACCCTACTTAACCAGTCAGCTAGTTAGTTATCAGTACAGAACTTACAGTAGTTAGATCACCCTACTTAACCAGTCAGCTAGTTAGTTATCAGTACAGAACTTACAGTAGTTAGATCACCCTACTTAACCAGTCAGCTAGTTAGTTATCAGTACAGAACTTACAGTAGTTAGATCACCCTACTTAACCAGTCAGCTAGTTAGTTATCAGTACAGAACTTACAGTAGTTAGATCACCCTACTTAACCAGTCAGCTAGTTAGTTATCAGTAGTTAGATCACCCTACTTAACCAGTCAGCTAACTAGTTATCAGTAGTTAGATCACCCTACTTAACCAGTCAGCTAGTTAGTTATCAGTAGTTAGATCACCCTACTTAACCAGTCAGCTAGGTAGTTATCACTACAGAACCTACAGTAGTTAGATCACCCTACTTAACCAGTCAGCTAGTTAGTTATCAGTAGTTAGATCACCCTACTTAACCAGTCAGCTAGTTAGTTATCAGTAGTTAGATCACCCTACTTAACCAGTCAGCTAACTAGTTATCAGTAGTTAGATCACCCTACTTAACCAGTCAGCTAGTTAGTTATCAGTAGTTAGATCACCCTACTTAACCAGTCAGCTAACTAGTTATCAGTACAGAACTTACAGTAGTTAGATCACCCTACTTAACCAGTCAGCTAGTTAGTTATCAGTACTGAACTTACAGTAGTTAGATCACCCTACTTAACCAGTCAGCTAACTAGTTATCACTACAGAACTTACAGTAGTTAGATCACCCTACTTAACCAGTCAGATAGTTAGTTATCAGTAGTTAGATCACCCTACTTAACCAGTCAGCTAACTAGTTATCACTACAGAACCTACAGTAGTTAGATCACCCTACTTAACCAGTCAGCTAGTTAGTTATCAGTAGTTAGATCACCCTACTTAACCAGTCAGCTAACTAGTTATCAGTACAGAACCTACAGTAGTTAGATCACCCTACTTAACCAGTCAGCTAACTAGTTATCAGTAGTTAGATCACCCTACTTAACCAGTCAGCTAGTTAGTTATCAGTAGTTAGATCACCCTACTTAACCAGTCAGCTAACTAGTTATCAGTACAGAACTTACAGTAGTTAGATCACCCTACTTAACCAGTCAGCTAACTAGTTATCAGTAGTTAGATCACCCTACTTAACCAGTCAGCTAGTTAGTTATCAGTAGTTAGATCACCCTACTTAACCAGTCTGCTAGTTAGTTATCAGTACAGAACCTACAGTAGTTAGATCACCCTACTTAACCAGTCAGCTAGTTAGTTATCAGTAGTTAGATCACCCTACTTAACCAGTCAGCTAGTTAGTTATCAGTAGTTAGATCACCCTACTTAACCAGTCAGCTAGTTAGTTATCAGTACAGAACTTACAGTAGTTAGATCACCCTACTTAACCAGTCAGCTAACTAGTTATCAGTACAGACTTACAGTAGTTAGATCACCCTACTTAACCAGTCAGCTAGTTAGTTATCAGTAGTTAGATCACCCTACTTAACCAGTCTGCTAGTTAGTTATCAGTACAGAACCTACAGTAGTTAGATCACCCTACTTAACCAGTCAGCTAACTAGTTATCAGTACAGAACCTACAGTAGTTAGATCACCCTACTTAACCAGTCAGCTAGTTAGTTATCAGTAGTTAGATCACCCTACTTAACCAGTCAGCTAGTTAGTTATCAGTACAGAACTTACAGTAGTTAGATCACCCTACTTAACCAGTCAGCTAGTTAGTTATCACTACAGAACTTACAGTAGTTAGATCACCCTACTTAACCAGTCAGCTAGTTAGTTATCAGTAGTTAGATCACCCTACTTAACCAGTCAGCTAGTTAGTTATCAGTACAGAACTTACAGTAGTTAGATCACCCTACTTAACCAGTCAGCTAGTTAGTTATCACTACAGAACTTACAGTAGTTAGATCACCCTACTTAACCAGTCAGCTAGTTAGTTATCACTACAGAACCTACAGTAGTTAGATCACCCTACTTAACCAGTTAGCTAGTTAGTTATCACTACAGAACCTACAGTAGTTAGATCACCCTACTTAACCAGTCAGCTAACTAGTTATCAGTAGTTAGATCACTCTACTTAACCAGTCAGTTAAGTCAGTTACACATGGAGTAAACAACGACACATAGTTACACATGGAGTAAACAACGACACAGAGTTACACATGGAGTAAACAACAACACAGAGTTACACATGGAGTAAACAACGACACAGAGTTACACATGGAGTAAACAACGACACAGAGTTACACATGGAGTAAACAACGACACAGAGTTACACATGGAGTAAACAACGACACAGAGTTACACATGGAATAAACAACGACACAGAGTTACACATGGAGTAAACAACAACACAGAGTTACACATGGAGTAAACAACAACACAGAGTTACACATGGAGTAAACAACAACACAGAGTTACACATGGAGTAAACAACAACACAGAGTTACACATGGAGTAAACAACAACACAGAGTTACACATGGAGTAAACAACGACACAGAGTTACACATGGAGTAAACAACGACACAGAGTTACACATGGAGTAAACAACGACACAGTTACACATGGAGTAAACAACGACACAGAGTTACACATGGAGTAAACAACGACACAGAGTTACACATGGAGTAAACAACAACAACACAGAGTTACACATGGAGTAAACAACGACACAGAGTTACACATGGAGTAAACAACAACACAGAGTTACACATGGAGTAAACAACAACAGAGTTACACATGGAGTAAACAACAACACAGAGTTACACATGGAGTAAACAACAACACAGAGTTACACATGGAGTAAACAACAACACAGAGTTACACATGGAGTAAACAACAACACAGAGTTACACATGGAGTAAACAACGACACAGAGTTACACATGGAGTAAACAACGACACAGAGTTACACATGGAGTAAACAACAACAACACAGAGTTACACATGGAGTAAACAACAACAACAACAGAGTTACACATGGAGTAAACAACAACAGAGTTACACATGGAGTAAACAACGACACAGAGTTACACATGGAGTAAACAACAACAACAACAGAGTTACACATGGAGTAAACAACAACAGAGTTACACATGGAGTAAACAACGACACAGAGTTACACATGGAGTAAACAACAACACAGAGTTACACATGGAGTAAACAACAACACAGAGTTACACATGGAGTAAGCAACAACACAGAGTTACACATGGAGTAAACAATGACACAGAGTTACACATGGAGTAAACAACAACAGAGTTACACATGGAGTAAACAACGACACAGAGTTACACATGGAGTAAACAACGACACAGAGTTACACATGGAGTAAACAACGACACAGAGTTACACATGGAGTAAACAACGACACAGAGTTACACATGGAGTAAACAAC
>NC_088413.1:2065743-2068243 GCF_034236695.1 Oncorhynchus nerka | reverse complement strand
AGGAGGACTCTGTCGTGGTGTTAAATAGAGGAGGACCCTGTCGTGGTGTTAAATAGAGGTGGACTCTGTCGTGGTGTTAAATAGAGGAGGACTCTGTCGTGGTGTTAAATAGAGGAGGACTCTGTCGTGGTGTTAAATAGAGGAGGACTCTGGTGTTAAATAGAGGAGGACTCTGGTGTTAAATAGAGGAGGACTCTGGTGTTAAATAGAGGAGGACTCTGGTGTTAAATAGAGGAGGACTCTGGTGTTAAATAGAGGAGGACTCTGGTGTTAAATAGAGGAGGACTCTGGTGTTAAATAGAGGAGGACTCTGGTGTTAAATAGAGGAGGACTCTGGTGTTAAATAGAGGAGGACTCTGGTGTTAAATAGAGGAGGACTCTGGTGTTAAATAGAGGAGGACTCTGGTGTTAAATAGAGGAGGACTCTGGTGTTAAATAGAGGAGGACTCTGGTGTTAAATAGAGGAGGACTCTGGTGTTAAATAGAGGAGGACTCTGTCGTGGTGTTAAATAGAGGAGGACTCTGTCGTGGTGTTAAATAGAGGAGGACTCTGGTGTTAAATAGAGGACGACTCTGTCGTGGTGTTAAATAGAGGAGGACCCTGTCGTGGTGTTAAATAGAGGAGGACTCTGTCGTGGTGTTAAATAGAGGAGGACTCTGTCGTGGTGTTAAATAGAGGAGGACTCTGTCGTGGTGTTAAATAGAGGAGGACTCTGGTGTTAAATAGAGGAGGACTCTGGTGTTAAATAGAGGAGGACTCTGGTGTTAAATAGAGGAGGACTCTGGTGTTAAATAGAGGAGGACTCTGGTGTTAAATAGAGGAGGACTCTGGTGTTAAATAGAGGAGGACTCTGTCGTGGTGTTAAATAGAGGAGGACTCTGGTGTTAAATAGAGGAGGACTCTGTCGTGGTGTTAAATAGAGGAGGACTCTGGTGTTAAATAGAGGAGGACTCTGGTGTTAAATAGAGGAGGACTCTGGTGTTAAATAGAGGAGGACTCTGGTGTTAAATAGAGGAGGACTCTGGTGTTAAATAGAGGAGGACTCTGTCGTGGTGTTAAATAGAGGAGGACTCTGGTGTTAAATAGAGGAGGACTCTGTCGTGGTGTTAAATAGAGGACGACTCTGTCGTGGTGTTAAATAGAGGAGGACTCTGGTGTTAAATAGAGGAGGACTCTGGTGTTAAATGGAGGAGGACTCTGGTGTTAAATAGAGGAGGACTCTGGTGTGGTGTTAAATAGAGGAGGACTCTGTCGTGGTGTTAAATAGAGGAGGACTCTGTCGTGGTGTTAAATAGAGGAGGACTCTGTCGTGGTGTTAAATAGAGGAGGACTCTGGTGTTAAATAGAGGAGGACTCTGTCGTGGTGTTAAATAGAGGAGGACTCTGTCGTGGTGTTAAATAGAGGAGGACTCTGTCGTGGTGTTAAATAGAGGAGGACTCTGTCGTGGTGTTAAATAGAGGAGGACTCTGGTGTTAAATAGAGGAGGACTCTGTCGTGGTGTTAAATAGAGGAGGACCCTGTCGTGGTGTTAAATAGAGGTGGACTCTGTCGTGGTGTTAAATAGAGGAGGACTCTGTCGTGGTGTTAAATAGAGGAGGACTCTGTCGTGGTGTTAAATAGAGGAGGACTCTGGTGTTAAATAGAGGAGGACTCTGGTGTTAAATAGAGGAGGACTCTGGTGTTAAATAGAGGAGGACTCTGGTGTTAAATAGAGGAGGACTCTGGTGTTAAATAGAGGAGGACTCTGGTGTTAAATAGAGGAGGACTCTGGTGTTAAATAGAGGAGGACTCTGGTGTTAAATAGAGGAGGACTCTGGTGTTAAATAGAGGAGGACTCTGGTGTTAAATAGAGGAGGACTCTGGTGTTAAATAGAGGAGGACTCTGGTGTTAAATAGAGGAGGACTCTGGTGTTAAATAGAGGAGGACTCTGGTGTTAAATAGAGGAGGACTCTGGTGTTAAATAGAGGAGGACTAGAGGAGGTGTTAAATAGAGGAGGACTCTGGTGTTAAATAGAGGAGGACTCTGGTGTTAAATAGAGGAGGACTCTGGTGTTAAATAGAGGAGGACTCTGGTGTTAAATAGAGGAGGACTCTGGTGTTAAATAGAGGAGGACTCTGGTGTTAAATAGAGGAGGACTCTGGTGTTAAATAGAGGAGGACTCTGGTGTTAAATAGAGGAGGACTCTGGTGTTAAATAGAGGAGGACTCTGGTGTTAAATAGAGGAGGACTCTGGTGTTAAATAGAGGAGGACTCTGGTGTTAAATAGAGGAGGACTCTGGTGTGGTGTTAAATAGAGGAGGACTCTGTCGTGGTGTTAAATAGAGGAGGACTCTGTCGTGGTGTTAAATAGAGGAGGACTCTGTCGTGGTGTTAAATAGAGGAGGACTCTGTCGTGGTGTTAAATAGAGGGAGACTCTGGTGTTAAATAGAGGACTCTGTCGTGGTGTTAAATAGAGGAGGACTCTGTCGTGGTGTTAAATAGAGGAGGACTCTGTC